>NW_027192749.1:600000-848032 GCF_949987515.2 Delphinus delphis
GGAATGTTGCACCCGAGTACCAGGGGGGGAAAACTGAGACATATTTGAACACGTCTCCCGTTCACACGGTTGATCATACTTGGGTTCCACATGCATGTTTTAGCTGAAGGAAGAATACCTAAAACCTGGGTAGTTGAAACCCGTGGAATGGGTACCATGCAATATGACTTCAAAGGGTCTTCATTTGCTCACCGAACCTCTCCAATCCTATCACTGCTGCGTTTATGCCCCTGTACACATGCTTGATTCTCTTTCGGAGACATAGCAATCCATAGGTTTTAAGATACTTACTAGTCAGGTACATTCTTAGGCGTTTAATATGCGGTGTTGAGTCCATTTCGTTGAGCAAGGAGTAGCTCTTGTCTATTCCATATTTGGCTTAAGGAACTTTATCTGTGCTCATTTCAATCTCTGGTTTTATGCAGCACCCCAACTCACCTTTCCCCTTAAGCAAGCATAAGTTGGTTTTCTAAATTTGAGACCCTGTTCTGTTCTGTAATTCAGTTCCTGTGTAGCCAAGTTTACATTCCGTGTATTACTGATATCTTATGATGTTTCTTTTTCTGTGTGACTTATTTCAGTTAGAATCATCATACCTGAATCCACTCATTGTGCTGCTAAGGGCCTGATGACACAGATTTCATTGCTGAGTGATATTGCTTTGTAAGTAAATACCACAACTTCTTTATCCATTTTTCACTTTCTGCGATGTTGAACTTGTACTGTAAACGAGGTTCTTGTAAACAGAGCCGTTCTAAACTTTGGGGTGGCTGTGTCTTTTTGATTTTAATTTCCCTAAGCTATAGGACCATAAGTGGAAGTGCCCTAGGCTCTGTTGCTTTGTTTTTTAGATGTTTCAGGAAACACCATACACTTCTCCCGAGTGTTTGTTGGCAATTTACATCCCGCCCTTCTGCATAACAAGGCTCCCAGTTCTCCATGGCCTGTCCTGCCTTTCTGGATTTTACACTTTTTTCAGATGGCCCTTTTGACCGGGGGGAAGTGAGACTTCATTGTAGTGCAGATTTCCTTTGCAAGCTTGCTTGGTTGGCCAAAAAGGGCGTATGCGTTTTTTCCTGAATATATTCAGGAAAAAACGCATACGCCCTTTTTGGCCAAGTGCATCATTGTGGACGTTCTGCCTCTTTTCCTATGCTTTCAATGCAATTCCAGTCTACCTCCTGAAATCGGTTTCCTGCAATTCTGCCCCGCTTTCAAGTCCTCTTGGCAGCCTTACTTCAGTCTATTTTTGGACGATAGCTGTCATTTATAACTCTGCAGGTTTGTGAATTACAGTGCCCCTGAGCTCCTTTCTTCAACTCGCTTTCTTGTGAGCTGGCCGCAACACCGCAGGATGGCTTCAGGCCCTAATCTGGTTCCGGCACGGCACGCTGAGCCTTTGGTTAATTCCTCTTCCTGGCGGGAAATGAGAGTTAAATTTGCCCATCCAGACACCTCCAGCTAGTCTCTCATTGGTTCTCGCTATTCCTGTTCATCTTCCACAGAAATTGCGAACTGGGCCAAACAGGAGGTTAAAGGGACTGACTCTCCAAGTGGGGAGAGTGTTAGTAAAGCGTCTGGAATGTTGCACCCGAGTACCAGGGGAGGAAAACTGAGACATATTTGAACACGTCTCCCGAACACATGGTTGATCATACTCTGGGTTCCACATGCATGTTTTAGCTGAAGGAAGAATACCTAAAACCTGGGTAGTTGAAACCCGTGGAATGGGTACCATGCAATATGACTTCAAAGGGTCTTCATTTGCTCACCGAACCTCTCCAATCCTATCACTGCTGCGTTTATGCCCCTGTACACATGCTTGATTCTCTTTCGGAGACATAGCAATCTATAGGTTTTAAGATACTTACTAGTCAGGTACATTCTTAGGCGTTTAATATGCGGTGTTGAGTCCATTTCGTTGAGCAAGGAGTAGCTCTTGTCTATTCCATATTTGGCTTAAGGAACTTTATCTGTGCTCATTTCAATCTCTGGTTTTATGCAGCACCCCAACTCACCTTTCCCCTTAAGCAAGCATAAGTTGGTTTTCTAAATTTGAGACCCTGTTCTGTTCTGTAATTCAGTTCCTGTGTAGCCAAGTTTACATTCCGTGTATTAGTGATATCTTATGATGTTTCTTTTTCTGTGTGACTTATTTCAGTTAGAATCATCATACCTGAATCCACTCATTGTGCTGCTAAGGGCCTGATGACACAGATTTCATTGCTGAGTGATATTGCTTTGTAAGTAAATACCACAACTTCTTTATCCATTTTTCAATTTCTGCGATGTTGAACTTGTACTGTAAACGAGGTTCTTGTAAACAGAGCCGTTCCAAACTTTGGGGTGGCTGTGTCTTTTTGATTTTAATTTCCCTAAGCTATAGGACCATAAGTGGAAGTGCCCTAGGTTCTGTTGCTTTGTTTTTTAGATGTTTCAGGAAACACCATACACTTCTCCCGAGTGGTTGTTGGCAATTTACATCCCGCCCATCAGCATAACAAGGCTCCCAGTTCTCTATGGCCTGTTGCCTTTCTGGATTTTACACTTTTTTCAGATGGCCCTTTTGACCGGGGGGAAGTGAGACTTCATTGTAGTGCAGATTTCCTTTGCAAGCTTGCTTGGTTGGCCAAAAAGGGCGTATGCGTTTTTTCCTGAATATATTCAGGAAAAAACGCATACGCCCTTTTTGGCCAAGTGCATCATTGTGGACGTTCTGCCTCTTTTCCTATGCTTTCAATGCAATTCCAGTCTACCTCCTGAAATCGGTTTCCTGCAATTCTGCCCCGCTTTCAAGTCCTCTTGGCAGCCTTACTTCAGTCTATTTTTGGACGATAGCTGTCATTTATAACTCTGCAGGTTTGTGAATTACAGTGCTCCTGACCTCCTTTCTTTAACTCGCTTTCTTGTGACCTGGCCGCAACACCACAGGATGTCTTCAGGCCCTAATCTGGTTCTGGCACGGCACGCTGAGCCTTTGGTTAATTCCTCTTCTTGCTGGGAAATGAGAGTTAAATTTGCCCATCCAGACACCTCCAGCTAGTCTCTCATTGGTTCTCGCTATTCCTGTTCATCTTCCACAGAAATTGCAAACTGGGCCAAACAGGAGGTTAAAGGGACTGACTCTCCAAGTGGGGAGAGTGTTAGTAAAGCGTCTGGAAAGTTGCACCCGAGTACCGGGGTACGAAAACTGAGACATATTTGAACACGTCTCCCGATCACATGGTTGATCATACTCTAGGTTCCACATGCATGTTTTAGCTGAAGGAAGAATACCTTAAACCTGGGTAGTTGAAACCCGTGGAATGGGTACCATGCAATATGACTTCAAAGGGTCTTCATTTGCTCACAGAACCTCTCCAATCCTATCACTGCTGCGTTTATGCCCCTGTACACATGCTTGATTCTGTTTCGGAGACATAGCAATCCATAGGTTTTAAGATACTTACTAGTCAGGTACATTCTTAGGCGTTTAATATGCGGTGTTGAGTCCATTTCGTTGAGCAAGGAGTAGCTCTTGTCTATTCCATATTTGGCTTAAGGAACTTTATCTGTGCTCATTTCAATCTCTGGTTTTATGCAGCACCCCAACTCACCTTTCCCCTTAAGCAAGCATAAGTTGGTTTTCTAAATTTGAGACCCTGTTCTGTTCTGTAATTCAGTTCCTGTGTAGCCAAGTTTACATTCCGTGTATTACTGATATCTTATGATGTTTCTTTTTCTGTGTGACTTATTTCAGTTAGAATCATCATACCTGAATCCACTCATTGTGCTGCTAAGGGCCTGATGACACAGATTTCATTGCTGAGTGATATTGCTTTGTAAGTAAATACCACAACTTCTTTATCCATTTTTCAATTTCTGCGATGTTGAACTTGTACTGTAAACGAGGTTCTTGTAAACAGAGGCGTCCCAAACTTTGGGGTGGCTGTGTCTTTTTGATTTTAATTTCCCTAAGCTATAGGACCATAAGTGGAAGTGCCCTAGGCTCTGTTACTTAGTTTTTTAGATGTTTCAGGAAACACCATACACTTCTCCCGAGTGTCTGTTGGTAATTTACATCCCGCCCATCAGCATAACAAGGCTCCCAGTTCTCCATGGCCTGTCCTGCCTTTCTGGATTTTACACTTTTTTCAGATGGCCCTTTTGACCGGGGGGAAGTGAGACTTCATTGTAGTGCAGATTTCCTTTGCAAGCTTGCTTGGTTGGCCAAAAAGGGCGTATGCGTTTTTTCCTGAATATATTCAGGAAAAAACGCATACGCCCTTTTTGGCCAAGTGCATCATTGTGGACGTTCTGCCTCTTTTCCTATGCTTTCAATGCAATTCCAGTCTACCTCCTGAAATCGGTTTCCTGCAATTCTGCCCCGCTTTCAAGTCCTCTTGGCAGCCTTACTTCAGTCTATTTTTGGACGATAGCTGTCATTTATAACTCTGCAGGTTTGTGAATTACAGTGCCCCTGAGCTCCTTTCTACAACTCGCTTTCTTGTGAGCTGGCCGCAACACCGCAGGATGGCTTCAGGCCCTAATCTGGTTCCGGCACGGCACGCTGAGCCTTTGGTTATTTCGTCCTCCTGGTGGGAAATGAGAGTTAAATTTGCCCGTCCAGACACCTCCAGCTAGTCTCTCATTGGTTCTCGCTATTCCTGTTCATCTTCCAAGAAATTTCAAACTGGGCCAAACAGGAGGTTAAAGGCGCTGACTCTCCAAGTGGGGAGAGTGTTAGTAAAGCGTCTGGAATGTTGCACCCGAGTACCAGGGGGGGAAAACTGAGACATATTTGAACACGTCTCCCGTTCACACGGTTGATCATACTTGGGTTCCACATGCATGTTTTAGCTGAAGGAAGAATACCTAAAACCTGGGTAGTTGAAACCCGTGGAATGGGTACCATGCAATATGACTTCAAAGGGTCTTCATTTGCTCACCAACCTCTCCAATCCTATCACTGCTGCGTTTATGCCCCTGTAAACATGCTTGATTCTCTTTCGGAGACATAGCAATCCATAGGTTTTAAGATACTTACTAGTCAGGTACATTCTTAGGCGTTTAATATGCGGTGTTGAGTCCATTTCGTTGAGCAAGGAGTAGCTCTTGTCTATTCCATATTTGGCTTAAGGAACTTTATCTGTGCTCATTTCAATCTCTGGTTTTATGCAGCACCCCAACTCACCTTTCCCCTTAAGCAAGCATAAGTTGGTTTTCTAAATTTGAGACCCTGTTCTGTTCTGTAATTCAGTTCCTGTGTAGCCAAGTTTACATTCCGTGTATTAGTGATATCTTATGATGTTTCTTTTTCTGTGTGACTTATTTCAGTTAGAATCATCGTACCTGAATCCACTCATTATGCTGCTACGGGCCTGATGACATAGATTTCATTGCTGAGTGATACTGCATTGTACGTAAGTACCACAAGTTCTTTATCCATTTTTCACTTTCTGCGATGTTGAACTTGTACTGTAAACGAGGTTCTTGTAAACAGAGCCGTTCCAAACTTTGGGGTGGCTGTGTCTTTTTGATTTTAATTTCCCTAAGCTATAGGACCATAAGTGGAAGTGCCCTAGGCTCTGTTGCTTTGTTTTTTAGATGTTTCAGGAAACACCATACACTTCTCCCGAGTGGTTGTTGGCAATTTACATCCCGCCCATCAGCATAACAAGGCTCCCAGTTCTCCATGGCCTGTCCTGCCTTTCTGGATTTTACACTTTTTTCAGATGGCCCTTTTGACCGGGGGGAAGTGAGACTTCATTGTAGTGCAGATTTCCTTTGCAAGCTTGCTTGTTTGGCCAAAAAGGGCGTATGCGTTTTTTCCTGAATATATTCAGGAAAAAACGCATACGCCCTTTTTGGCCAAGTGCATCATTGTGGACGTTCTGCCTCTTTTCCTATGCTTTCAATGCAATTCCAGTCTACCTCCTGAAATCAGTTTCCTGCAATTCTGCCCCGCTTTCAAGTCCTCTTGGCAGCCTTACTTCAGTCTATTTTTGGACGATAGCTGTCATTTATAACTCTGCAGGTTTGTGAATTACAGTGCTCCTGACCTCCTTTCTTTAACTCGCTTTCTTGTGACCTGGCCGCAACACCGCAGGATGTCTTCAGGCCCTAATCTGGTTCTGGCACGGCACGCTGAGCCTTTGGTTAATTCCTCTTCTTGCTGGGAAATGAGAGTTAAATTTGCCCATCCAGACACCTCCAGCTAGTCTCTCATTGGTTCTCGCTATTCCTGTTCATCTTCCACAGAAATTGCAAACTGGGCCAAACAGGAGGTTAAAGGGACTGACTCTCCAAGTGGGGAGAGTGTTAGTAAAGTGTCTGGAATGTTGCACCCGAGTACCGGGGTACGAAAACTGAGACATATTTGAACACGTCTCCCGATCACATGGTTGATCATACTCTAGGTTCCACATGCATGTTTTAGCTGAAGGAAGAATACCTTAAACCTGGGTAGTTGAAACCCGTGGAATGGGTACCATGCAATATGACTTCAAAGGGTCTTCATTTGCTCACCAACCTCTCCAATCCTATCACTGCTGCGTTTATGCCCCTGTACACATGCTTGATTCTCTTTCGGAGACATAGCAATCCATAGGTTTTAAGATACTTACTAGACAGGTACATTCTTAGGCGTTTAATATGCGGTGTTGAGTCCATTTCGTTGAGCAAGGAGTAGCTCTTGTCTATTCCATATTTGGCTTAAGGAACTTTATCTGTGCTCATTTCAATCTCTGGTTTTATGCAGCACCCCAACTCACCTTTCCCCTTAAGCAAGCATAAGTTGGTTTTCTAAATTTGAGACCCTGTTCTGTTCTGTAATTCAGTTCCTGTGTAGCCAAGTTTACATTCCGTGTATTAGTGATATCTTATGATGTTTCTTTTTCTGTGTGACTTATTTCAGTTAGAATCATCGTACCTGAATCCACTCATTATGCTGCTACGGGCCTGATGACATAGATTTCATTGCTGAGTGATACTGCATTGTACGTAAGTACCACAAGTTCTTTATCCATTTTTCACTTTATGCGATGTTGAACTTGTACTGTAAACGAGGTTCTTGTAAACAGAGCCGTTCCAAACTTTGGGGTGGCTGTGTCTTTTTGATTTTAATTTCCCTAAGCTATAGGACCATAAGTGGAAGTGCCCTAGGCTCTGTTGCTTTGTTTTTTAGATGTTTCAGGAAACACCATACACTTCTCCCGAGTGGTTGTTGGCAATTTACATCCCGCCCATCAGCATAACAAGGCTCCCAGTTCTCCATGGCCTGTCCTGCCTTTCTGGATTTTACACTTTTTTCAGATGGCCCTTTTGACCGGGGGGAAGTGAGACTTCATTGTAGTGCAGATTTCCTTTGCAAGCTTGCTTGGTTGGCCAAAAAGGGCGTATGCGTTTTTTCCTGAATATATTCAGGAAAAAACGCATACGCCCTTTTTGGCCAAGTGCATCATTGTGGACGTTCTGCCTCTTTTCCTATGCTTTCAATGCAATTCCAGTCTACCTCCTGAAATCGGTTTCCTGCAATTCTGCCCCGCTTTCAAGTCCTCTTGGCAGCCTTACTTCAGTCTATTTTTGGACGATAGCTGTCATTTATAACTCTGCAGGTTTGTGAATTACAGTGCCCCTGAGCTCCTTTCTTCAACTCGCTTTCTTTTGAGCTGGCCGCAACACCGCAGGATGGCTTCAGGCCCTAATCTGGTTCCGGCACGGCACGCTGAGCCTTTGGTTATTTCCTCTTCCTGGTGGGAAATGAGAGTTAAATTTGCCCGTCCAGACACCTCCAGCTAGTCTCTCATTGGTTCTCGCTATTCCTGTTCATCTTCCGCAGAAATTGGAAACTGGGCCAAACAGGAGGTTAAAGGCGCTGACTTTCCAAGTGGGGAGAGTGTTAGTAAAGCGTCTGGAATGTTGCACCCGAGTACCAGGGGAGGAAAACTGAGACATATTTGAACACGTCTCCCGTTCACATGGTTGATCATACTTGGGTTCCACATGCATGTTTTAGCTGAAGGAAGAATACCTTAAACCTGTGTATTTGAAACCCGTGGAATGGGTACCATGCAATATGACTTCAAAGGGTCTTCATTTGCTCACCGATCCTCTCCAATACTATCAGTGCTGCGTTTATGCCCCTGTACACATGCTTGATTCTCTTTCGGAGACATAGCAATCCATAGGTTTTAAGATACTTACTAGTCAGGTACATTCTTAGGCGTTTAATATGCGGTGTTGAGTCCATTTCGTTGAGCAAGGAGTAGCTCTTGTCTATTCCATATTTGGCTTAAGGAACTTTATCTGTGCTCATTTCAATCTCTGGTTTTATGCAGCACCCCATCTCACCTTTCCCCTTAAGCAAGCATAAGTTGGTTTTCTAAATTTGAGACCCTGTTCTGTTCTGTAATTCAGTTCCTGTGTAGCCAAGTTTCCATTCCGTGTATTACTGATATCTTATGATGTTTCTTTTTCTGTGTGACTTATTTCAGTTAGAATCATCATACCTGAATCCACTCATTGTGCTGCTAAGGTCCTGATGACACAGATTTCATTGCTGAGTGATATTGCTTTGTAAGTAAATACCACAACTTTTTTATCCATTTTTCACTTTCTGCGATGTTGAACTTGTACTGTAAACGAGGTTCTTGTAAACAGAGCCATTCGAAACTTTGGGGTGGCTGTGTCTTTTTGATTTTAAATTCCCTAAGCTATAGGACCATAAGTGGAAGTGCCCTAGGCTCTGTTGCTTTGTTTTTTAGATGTTTCAGGAAACACCATACACTTCTCCCGAGTGGTTGTTGGCAATTTACATCCCGCCCTTCAGCATAACAAGGCTCCCAGTTCTCCATGGCCTGTCCTGCCTTTCTGGATTTTACACTTTTTTCAGATGGCCCTTTTGACCGGGGGGAAGTGAGACTTCATTGTAGTGCAGATTTCCTTTGCAAGCTTGCTTGGTTGGCCAAAAAGGGCGTATGCGTTTTTTCCTGAATATATTCAGGAAAAAACGCATACGCCCTTTTTGGCCAAGTGCATCATTGTGTACGTTCTGCCTCTTTTCCTATGCTTTCAATGCAATTCCAGTCTACCTCCTGAAATCGGTTTCCTGCAATTCTGCCCCGCTTTCAAGTCCTCTTGGCAGCCTTACTTCAGTCTATTTTTGGACGATAGCTGTCATTTATAACTCTGCAGGTTTGTGAATTACAGTGCCCCTGAGCTCCTTTCTTCAACTCGCTTTCTTTTGAGCTGGCCGCAACACCGCAGGATGGCTTCAGGCCCTAATCTGGTTCTGGCACGGCACGCTGAGCCTTTGGTTAATTCCTCTTCCTGGTGGGAAATGAGAGTTAAATTTGCCCGTCCAGACACCTCCAGCTAGCCTCTCATTGGTTCTCGCTATTCCTGTTCATCTTCCAAGAAATTTCAAACTGGGCCAAACAGGAGGTTAAAGGTGCTGACTCTCCAAGTGGGGAGAGTGTTACTAAAGCGTCTGGAATGTTGCACCCGAGTACCAGGGGAGAAAAACTGAGACATATTTGAACACGTCTCCCGTTCACATGGTTGATCATACTTGGGTTCCACATGCATGTTTTAGCTGAAGGAAGAATACCTAAAACCTGGGTAGTTGAAACCCGTGGAATGGGTACCATGCAATATGACTTCAAAGGGTCTTCATTTGCTCACCGAACCTCTCCAATCCTATCACTGCTGCGTTTATGCCCCTGTACACATGCTTGATTCTGTTTCAGAGACATAGCAATCCATAGGTTTTAAGATACTTACTAGTCAGGTACATTCTTAGGCGTTTAATATGCGGTGTTGAGTCCATTTCGTTGAGCAAGGAGTAGCTCTAGTCTATTCCATATTTGGCTTAAGGAACTTTATCTGTGCTCATTTCAATCTCTGGTTTTATGCAGCACCCCAACTCACCTTTCCCCTTAAGCAAGCATAAGTTGGTTTTCTAAATTTGAGACCCTGTTCTGTTCTGTAATTCAGTTCCTGTGTAGCCAAGTTTACATTCCGTGTATTACTGATATCTTATGATGTTTCTTTTTCTGTGTGACTTATTTCAGTTAGAATCATCATACCTGAATCCACTCATTGTGCTGCTAAGGGCCTGATGACACAGATTTCATTGCTGAGTGATATTGCTTTGTAAGTAAATACCACAACTTCTTTATCCATTTTTCAATTTCTGCGATGTTGAACTTGTACTGTAAACGAGGTTCTTGTAAACAGAGCCGTTCCAAACTTTGGGGTGGCTGTGTCTTTTTGATTTTAAATTCCCTAAGCTATAGGACCATAAGTGGCAGTGCCCTAGGCTCTGTTGCTTTGTTTTTTAGATGTTTCAGGAAACACCATACACTTCTCCCGAGTGGTTGTTGGCAATTTACATCCCGCCCATCAGCATAACAAGGCTCCCAGTTCTCCATGGCCTGTCCTGCCTTTCTGGATTTTACACTTTTTTCAGATGGCCCTTTTGACCGGGGGGAAGTGAGACTTCATTGTAGTGCAGATTTCCTTTGCAAGCTTGCTTGGTTGGCCAAAAAGGGCGTATGCGTTTTTTCCTGAATATATTCAGGAAAAAACGCATACGCCCTTTTTGGCCAAGTGCATCATTGTGGACGTTCTGCCTCTTTTCCTATGCTTTCAATGCAATTCCAGTCTACCTCCTGAAATCGGTTTCCTGCAATTCTGCCCCGCTTTCAAGTCCTCTTGGCAGCCTTACTTCAGTATATTTTTGGACGATAGCTGTCATTTATAACTCTGCAGGTTTGTGAATTACAGTGCCCCTGAGCTCCTTTCTTCAACTCGCTTTCTTGTGACCTGGCCGCAACACCGCAGGATGTCTTCAGGCCCTAATCTGGTTCTGGCACAGCATGCTGAGCCTTTGGTTAATTCCTCTTCCTGGTGGGAAATGAGAGTTAAATTTGCCCATCCAGACACCTCCAGCTAGTCTCTCATTGGTTCTCGCTATTCCTGTTCATCTTCCGCAGAAATTGCAAACTGGGCCAAACAGGAGGTTAAAGGGACTGACTCTCCAAGTGGGGAGAGTGTTAGTAAAGCGTCTGGAATGTTGCACCCGAGTAGCAGGGTACGAAAACTGAGACATATTTGAACACGTCTCCCGATCACATGGTTGATCATACTCTAGGTTCCACATGCATTTTTTAGCTGAAGGAAGAATACCTTAAACCTGGGTAGTTGAAACCCGTGGAATGGGTACCATGCAATATGACTTCAAAGGGTCTTCATTTGCTCACCGAACCTCTCCAATCCTATCACTGCTGCGTTTATGCCCCTGTACACATGCTTGATTCTCTTTCGGAGACATAGCAATCCATAGGTTTTAAGATACTTACTATTCAGGTACATTCTTAGGCATTTAATATGCGGTGTTGAGTCCATTTCGTTGAGCAAGGAGTAGCTCTTGTCTATTCCATATTTGGCTTAAGGAACTTTATCTGTGCTCATTTCAATCTCTGGTTTTATGCAGCACCCCAACTCACCTTTCCCCTTAAGCAAGCATAAGTTGGTTTTCTAAATTTGAGACCCTGTTCTGTTCTGTAATTCAGTTCCTGTGTAGCCAAGTTTACATTCCGTGTATTAGTGATATCTTATGATGTTTCTTTTTCTGTGTGACTTATTTCAGTTAGAATCATCGTACCTGAATCCACTCATTATGCTGCTACGGGCCTGATGACATAGATTTCATTGCTGAGTGATACTGCATTGTACGTAAGTACCTCAAGTTCTTTATCCATTTTTCACTTTCTGCGATGTTGAACTTGTACTGTAAACGAGGTTCTTGTAAACAGAGCCGTTCCAAACTTTGGGGTGGCTGTGTCTTTTTGATTTTAAATTCCCTAAGCTATAGGACCATAAGTGGAAGTGCCCTAGCTTCTGTTGCTTTGTTTTTTAGATGTTTCAGGAAACACCATACACTTCTCCCAAGTGGTTGTTGGCAATTTACATCCCTCCCATCAGCATAACAAGGCTCCCAGTTCTACATGGCCTGTCTTGCCTTTCTGGATTTTACACTTTTTTCAGATGGCCCTTTTGACCGGGGGGAAGTGAGACTTCATTGTAGTGCAGATTTCCTTTGCAAGCTTGCTTGGTTGGCCAAAAAGGGCGTATGCGTTTTTTCCTGAATATATTCAGGAAAAAACGCATACGCCCTTTTTGGCCAAGTGCATCATTGTGGACGTTCTGCCTCTTTTCCTATGCTTTCAATGCAATTCCAGTCTACCTCCTGAAATCGGTTTCCTGCAATTCTGCCCCGCTTTCAAGTCCTCTTGGCAGCCTTACTTCAGTCTATTTTTGGACGATAGCTGTCATTTATAACTCTGCAGGTTTGTGAATTACAGTGCCCCTGAGCTCCTTTCTTCAACTCGCTTTGTTGTGACCTGGCCGCAACACCGCAGGATGGCTTCAGGCCCTAATCTGGTTCCGGCCCGGCATGCTGAGCCTTTGGTTAATTCCTCTTCCTGGTGGGAAATGAGAGTTAAATTTGCCCGTTCAGACACCTCCAGCTAGCCTCTCATTGGTTCTCGCTATTCCTGTTCATCTTCCACAGAAATTGCAAACTGGGCCAAACAGGAGGTTAAAGGCGCTGACTCTCCAAGTGGGGAGAGTGTTAGTAAAGTGTCTGGAATGTTGCACCCGAGTACCAGGGGAGGAAAACTGAGACATATTTGAACACGTCTCCCGTTCACATGGTTGATCATACTTGGGTTCCACATGCATGTTTTAGCTGAAGGAAGAATACCTTAAACCTGGAGAGTTGAGACCCGTGTAATGGGTACCATGCAATATGACTTCAAAGGGTCTTCATTTGCTCACCGAACCTCTACAATCCTATCACTGCTGCGTTTATGCCCCTGTACACATGCTTGATTCTCTTTCGGAGACATAGCAATCCATAGGTTTTAAGATACTTACTAGTCAGGTACATTCTTAGGCGTTTAATATGCGGTGTTGAGTCCATTTCGTTGAGCAAGGAGTAGCTCTTGTCTATTCCATATTTGACTTAAGGAACTTTATCTGTGCTCATTTCAATCTCTGGTTTTATGCAGCACCCCAACTCACCTTTACCCTTAAGCAAGCATAAGTTGGTTTTCTAAATTTGAGACCCTGTTCTGTTCTGTAATTCAGTTCCTGTGTAGCCAAGTTTACATTCCGTGTATTACTGATATCTTATGATGTTTCTTTTTCTGTGTGACTTATTTCAGTTAGAATCATCATACCTGAATCCACTCATTGTGATGCTAAGGGCCTGATGACATAGATTTCATTGCTGAGTGATATTGCTTTGTAAGTAAATACCACAACTTCTTTATCCATTTTTCACTTTCTGCGATGTTGAACTTGTACTGTAAACGAGTTTCTTGTAAACAGAGGCGTCCCAAACTTTGGGGTGGCTGTGTCTTTTTGATTTTAATTTCCCTCATCTATAGGACCATAAGTGGCAGTGCCCTAGGCTCTGTTGCTTTGTTTTTTAGATGTTTCAGGAAACACCATACACTTCTCCCGAGTGTCTGTTGGCAATTTACATCCCGCCCATCAGCATAACAAGGCTCCCAGTTCTCCATGGCCTGTCCTGCCTTTCTGGATTTTACACTTTTTTCAGATGGCCCTTTTGACCGGGGGGAAGTGAGACTTCATTGTAGTGCAGATTTCCTTTGCAAGCTTGCTTGGTTGGCCAAAAAGGGCGTATGCGTTTTTTCCTGAATATATTCAGGAAAAAACGCATACGCCCTTTTTGGCCAAGTGCATCATTGTGGACGTTCTGCCTCTTTTCCTATGCTTTCAATGCAATTCCAGTCTACCTCCTGAAATCAGTTTTCTGCAATTCTGCCCCGCTTTCAAGTCCTCTTGGCAGCCTTACTTCAGTCTATTTTTGGACGATAGCTGTCATTTATAACTCTGCAGGTTTGTGAATTACCGTGCCCCTGAGCTCCTTTCTTCAACTCGCTTTCTTGTGACCTGGCCGCAACACCGCAGGATGGCTTCAGGCCCTAATCTGGTTCCGGCACGGCACGCTGAGCCTTTGGTTAATTCCTCTTCCTGGTGGGAAATGAGAGTTAAATTTGCACGTCCAGACACCTCCAGGTAGTCTCTCATTGGTTCTCGCTATTCCTGTTCATCTTCCGCAGAAATTGCAAACTGGGCCAAACAGGAGGTTAAAGGGACTGACTGTCCAAGTGGGGAGAGTGTTAGTAAAGCGTCTGGAATGTTGCACCCGAGTACCAGGGGAGGAAAACTGAGACATATTTGAACACGTCTCCCGTTCACATGGTTGATCATACTCTGGGTTCCCCATGCATGTTTTAGCTGAAGGAAGAATACCTTAAACCTGGAGAGTTAAGACCCGTGTAATGGGTACCATGCAATATGACTTCAAAGGGTCTTCATTTGCTCACCGAACCTCTCCAATCCTATCATTGCTGCGTTTATGCCCCTGTACACATGCTTTATTCTCTTTTGGAGACATAGCAATCCATAGGTTTTAAGATACTTACTAGTCAGGTACATTCTTAGGCGTTTAATATGGGGTTTTGAGTCCATTTCGTTGAGCAAGGAGTAGCTCTTGTCTATTCCATATTTGGCTTAAGGAACATTATCTGTGCTCATTTCAATCTCTGGTTTTATGCAGCACCCCAACTCACCTTTCCCCTTAAGCAAGCATAAGTTGGTTTTCGAAATTTGAGACCCTGTTCTGTTTTGGAATGCAGTTCCTGTGTAGCCAAGTTTACATTCCGTGTATTACTGATATCTTATGATGTTTCTTTTTCTGTGTCACTTATTTCAGTTAGAATCATCATACCTGAATCCACTCATTATGCTGCTACGGGCCTGATGACATAGATTTCATTGCTGAGTGATACTGCATTGTACGTAAGTACCACAAGTTCTTTATCCATTTTTCAATTTCTGTGATATTGAACTTGTACGGTAAACGAGGTTCTTGTAAACGGAGGCGTCCCAAACTTTGGGGTGGCTGTGTCTTTTTGATTTTAATTTCCCTAAGCTATAGGACCATAACTGGAAGTGCCCTAGGCTCTGATGCTTTGTTTTTTAGATGTTTCAGGAAACACCATACACTTCTCCTGAGTGTCTGTTGGCAATTTACATCCCGCCCATCAGCATAACAAGGCTCCCAGTTCTCCATGGCCTGTCCTGCCTTTCTGGAGTTTACACTATTTTCAGATGGCCCTTTTGACCGGGGAGAAGTGAGACTTCATTGTAGTGCAGATTTCCTTTGCAAGCTTGCTTGGTTGGACAAAAAGGGCGTATGCGTTTTTTCCTGAATATATTCAGGAAAAAACGCATACGCCCTTTTTGGCCAAGTGCATCATTGTGGACGTTCTGCCTCTTTTCCTATGCTTTCAATGCAATTCCAGTCTACCTCCTGAAATCGGTTTCCTGCAATTCTGCCCCGCTTTCAAGTCCTCTTGGCAGCCTTACTTCAGTCTATTTTTGGAGGATAGCTGTCATTTATAACTCTGCAGGTTTGTGAATTACAGTGCCCCTGAGCTCCTTTCTTCAACTCGCTTTCTTGTGACCTGGCCGCAACACCGCAGGATGTCTTCAGGCCCTAATCTGGTTCTGGCACGGCTCGCTGAGCCTTTGGTTAATTCCTCTTCCTGGTGGGAAATGAGAGTTAAATTTGATCGTCCAGACACCTCCAGCTAGTCTCTCATTGGTTCTCGCTATTCCTGTTCATCTTCCGCAGAAATTGCAAACTGGGCCAAACAGGAGGTTAAAGGGACTGACTCTCCAAGTGGGGAGAGTGTTAGTAAAGCGTCTGGAATGTTGCACCCGAGTACCAGGGGAGGAAAACTGAGACATATTTGAACACGTCTCCCGATCACACGGTTGATCATACTCTAGGTTCCACATGCATGTTTTAGCTGAAGGAACAATACCTTACACCTGGGTAGTTGAAATCCGTGTAATGGGTACCATGCAATATGACTTCAAAGGGTCTTCATTTGCTCAGGAACCTCTCCAATCCTATCACTGCTGCATTTATGCCCCTGTACACATGCTTGATTCTCTTTCGGAGACATAGCAATCCATAGGTTTTAAGATACTTACTAGTCAGGTACATTCTTAGGCGTTTAATATGCGGTGTTGAGTCCATTTCGTTGAGCAAGGAGTAGCTCTTGTCTATTCCATATTTGGCTTAAGGAACTTTATCTGTGCTCATTTCAATCTCTGGTTTTATGCAGCACCCCAACTCACCTTTCCCCTTAAGCAAGCATAAGTTGGTTTTCTAAATTTGAGACCCTGTTCTGTTCTGTAATTCAGTTCCTGTGTAGCCAAGTTTACATTCCGTGTATTACTGATATCTTATGATGTTTCTTTTTCTGTGTGACTTATTTCAGTTAGAATCATCATACCTGAATCCACTCATTGTGATGCTAAGGGCCTGATGACACAGATTTCATTGCTGAGTGATATTGCTTTGTAAGTAAATACCACAACTTCTTTATCCATTTTTCACTTTCTGCGATGTTGAACTTGTACTGTAAACGAGTTTCTTGTAAACAGAGCCGTTCCAAACTTTGGGGTGGCTGTGTCTTTTTGATTTTAATTTCCCTAAGCTATAGGACCATAAGTGGAAGTGCCCTAGGTTCTGTTGCTTTGTTTTTTAGATGTTTCAGGAAACACCATACACTTTTCCCGAGTGGTTGTTGGCAATTTACATCCCGCCCATCAGCATAACAAGGCTCCCAGTTCTCCATGGCCTGTCCTGCCTTTCTGGATTTTACACTTTTTTCAGATGGCCCTTTTGACCGGGGGGAAGTGAGACTTCATTGTAGTGCAGATTTCCTTTGCAAGCTTGCTTGGTTGGCCAAAAAGGGCGTATGCGTTTTTTCCTGAATATATTCAGGAAAAAACACATACGCCCTTTTTGGCCAAGTGCATCATTGTGGACGTTCTGCCTCTTTTCCTATGCTTTCAATGCAATTCCAGTCTACCTCCTGAAATCGGTTTCCTGCAATTCTGCCCCGCTTTCAAGTCCTCTTGGTAGCCTTACTTCAGTCTATTTTTGGACGATAGCTGTCATTTATAACTCTGCAGGTTTGTGAATTACAGTGCCCCTGAGCTCCTTTCTTCAACTCGCTTTCTTGTGACCTGGCCGCAACACCACAGGATGGCTTCAGGCCCTAATCTGGTTCTGGCATGGCACGCTGAGCCTTTGGTTATTTCCTCCTCCTGGTGGGAAATGAGAGTTAAATTTGCCCATCCAGACACCTCCAGGTAGCCTCTCATTGGTTCTCGCTATTCCTGTTCATCTTCCACAGAAATTGCAAACTGGGCCAAACAGGAGGTTAAAGGGACTGACTCTCCAAGTGGGGAGAGTGTTAGTAAAGCGTCTGGAATGTTGCACCCGAGTACAAGGGGAGGAAAACTGAGACATATTTGAACACGTCTCCCGATCACATGGTTGATCATACTCTAGGTTCCACATGCATGTTTTAGCTGAAGGAACAATACCTTACACCTGGGTAGTTGAAACCCGTGGAATGGGTACCATGCAATATGACTTCAAAGGGTCTTCATTTGCTCAGGAACCTCTCCAATCCTATCACTGCTGCGTTTATGCCCCTGTACACATGCTTGATTCTCTTTCGGAGACATAGCAATCCATAGGTTTTAAGATACTTACTAGTCAGGTACATTCTTAGGCGTTTAATATGCGGTGTTGAGTCCATTTCGTTGAGCAAGGAGTAGCTCTTGTCTATTCCATATTTGGCTTAAGGAACTTTATCTGTGCTCATTTCAATCTCTGGTTTTATGCAGCACCCCAACTCACCTTTCCCCTTAAGCAAGCATAAGTTGGTTTTCTAAATTTGAGACCCTGTTCTGTTCTGTAATTCAGTTCCTGTGTAGCCAAGTTTACATTCCGTGTATTACTGATATCTTATGATGTTTCTTTTTCTGTGTGACTTATTTCAGTTAGAATCATCATACCTGAATCCACTCATTGTGATGCTAAGGGCCTGATGACACAGATTTCATTGCTGTGTGATATTGCTTTGTAAGTAAATACCACAACTTCTTTATCCATTTTTCACTTTCTGTGATATTGAACTTGTACTGTAAACGAGGCTCTTGTAAACAGAGCCGTTCCAAACTTTGGGGTGGCTGTGTCTTTTTGATTTTAATTTCCCTAAGCTATAGGACCATAAGTGGAAGTGCCCTAGGTTCTGTTGCTTTGTTTTTTAGATGTTTCAGGAAACACCATACACTTTTCCCAAGTGGTTGTTGGCAATTTACATCCCGCCCATCAGCATAACAAGGCTCCCAGTTCTCCATGGCCTGTCCTGCCTTTCTGGATTTTACACTTTTTTCAGATGGCCCTTTTGACTGGGGGGAAGTGAGACTTCATTGTAGTGCAGATTTCCTTTGCAAGCTTGCTTGGTTGGCCAAAAAGGGCGTATGCGTTTTTTCCTGCATATATTCAGGAAAAAACGCATACGCCCTTTTTGGCCAAGTGCATCATTGTGGACGTTCTGCCTCTTTTCCTATGCTTTCAATGCAATTCCAGTCTACCTCCTGAAATCGGTTTCCTGCAATTCTGCCCCGCTTTCAAGTCCTCTTGGCAGCCTTACTTCAGTTTATTTTTGGACGATAGCTGTCATTTATAACTCTGCAGGTTTGTGAATTACAGTGCCCCTGAGCTCCTTTCTTCAACACGCTTTCTTGTGACCTGGCCGCAACACCGCAGGATGTCTTCAGGCCCTAATCTGGTTCTGGCACGGCACGCTGAGCCTTTGGTTAATTCCTCCTCCTGGTGGGAAATGAGAGTTAAATTTGCCCATCCATACACCTCCAGCTAGTCTTTCATTGGTTCTCGCTATTCCTGTTCATCTTCCACAGAAATTGCAAACTGGGCCAAACAGGAAGTTAAAGGGACTGACTCTCCAAGTGGGGAGAGTGTTAGTAAAGCGTCTGGAATGTTGCACCCGAGTACCAGGGTACGAAAACTGAGACATATTTGAACACGTCTTCCGATCACATGTTTGATCATACTCTAGGTTCCACATGCATGTTTTAGATGAAGGAAGAATACCTTAAACCTGGGTAGTTGAAACCCGTGGAATGGGTACCATGCAATATGACTTCAAAGGGTCTTCATTTGCTCACGAACGTCTCCAATCCTATCACTGCTGCGTTTATGCCCCTGTACACATGCTTGATTCTCTTTCGGAGACATAGCAATCCATAGGTTTTAAGATACTTACTAGACAGGTACATTCTTAGGCGTTTAATATGCGGTGTTGAGTCCATTTCGTTGAGCAAGGAGTAGCTCTTGTCTATTCCATATTTGGCTTAAGGAACTTTATCTGTGCTCATTTCAATCTCTGGTTTTATGCAGCACCCCAACTCACCTTTCCCCTTAAGCAAGCATAAGTTGGTTTTCTAAATTTGAGACCCTGTTCTGTTCTGTAATTCAGGTCCTGTGTAGCCAAGTTTACATTCCGTGTATTACTGATATCTTATGATGTTTCTTTTTCTGTGTGACTTATTTCAGTTAGAATCATCATACCTGAATCCACTCATTGTGCTGCTAAGGGCCTGATGACACAGATTTCATTGCTGAGTGATATTGCTTTGTAAGTAAATACCACAACTTCTTTATCCATTTTTCACTTTCTGTGATGTTGAACTTGTACTGTAAACGAGGTTCTTGTAAACAGAGCCGTTCCAAACTTTGGGGTGGCTGTGTCTTTTTGATTTTAAATTCCCTAAGCTATAGGACCATAAGTGGAAGTGCCCTAGGTTCTGTTGCTTTGTTTTTTAGATGTTTCAGGAAACACCATACACTTTTCCCAAGTGGTTGTTGGCAATTTACATCCCGCCCATCAGCATAACAAGGCTCCCAGTTCTCCATGGCCTGTCCTGCCTTTCTGGATTTTACACTTTTTTCAGATGGCCCTTTTGACCGGGGGGAAGTGAGACTTCATTGTAGTGCAGATTTCCTTTGCAAGCTTGCTTGGTTGGCCAAAAAGGGCGTATGCGTTTTTTCCTGCATATATTCAGGAAAAAACGCATACGCCCTTTTTGGCCAAGTGCATCATTGTGGACGTTCTGCCTCTTTTCCTATGCTTTCAATGCAATTCCAGTCTACCTCCTGAAATCGGTTTCCTGCAATTCTGCCCCGCTTTCAAGTCCTCTTGGCAGCCTTACTTCAGTATATTTTTGGACGATAGCTGTCATTTATAACTCTGCAGGTTTGTGAATTACAGTGCCCCTGAGCTCCTTTCTTCAACACGCTTTCTTGTGACCTGGCCGCAACACCGCAGGATGTCTTCAGGCCCTAATCTGGTTCTGGCACGGCACGCTGAGCCTTTGGTTAATTCCTCCTCCTGGTGGGAAATGAGAGTTAAATTTGCCCATCCAGACACCTCCAGCTAGTCTTTCATTGGTTCTCGCTATTCCTGTTCATCTTCCACAGAAATTGCAAACTGGGCCAAACAGGAAGTTAAAGGGACTGACTCTCCAAGTGGGGAGAGTGTTAGTAAAGCGTCTGGAATGTTGCACCCGAGTACCAGGGTACGAAAACTGAGACATATTTGAACACGTCTCCCGATCACATGGTTGATCATACTCTAGGTTCCACATGCATGTTTTAGATGAAGGAAGAATACCTTAAACCTGGGTAGTTGAAACCCGTGGAATGGGTACCATGCAATATGACTTCAAAGGGTCTTCATTTGCTCACGAACCTCTCCAATCCTATCACTGCTGCGTTTATGCCCCTGTACACATGCTTGATTCTCTTTCGGAGACATAGCAATCCATAGGTTTTAAGATACTTACTAGACAGGTACATTCTTAGGCGTTTAATATGCGGTGTTGAGTCCATTTCGTTGAGCAAGGAGTAGCTCTTGACTATTCCATATTTGGCTTAAGGAACTTTATCTGTGCTCATTTCAATCTCTGGTTTTATGCAGCACCCCAACTCACCTTTACCCTTAAGCAAGCATAAGTTGGTTTTCTAAATTTGAGACCCTGTTCTGTTCTGTAATTCAGGTCCTGTGTAGCCAAGTTTACATTCCGTGTATTACTGATATCTTATGATGTTTCTTTTTCTGTGTGACTTATTTCAGTTAGAATCATCATACCTGAATCCACTCATTGTGCTGCTAAGGGCCTGATGACACAGATTTCATTGCTGAGTGATATTGCTTTGTAAGTAAATACCACAACTTCTTTATCCATTTTTCACTTTCTGTGATGTTGAACTTGTACTGTAAACGAGGTTCTTGTAAACAGAGCCGTTCCAAACTTTGGGGTGGCTGTGTCTTTTTGATTTTAAATTCCCTAAGCTATAGGACCATAAGTGGAAGTGCCCTAGGTTCTGTTGCTTTGTTTTTTAGATGTTTCAGGAAACACCATACACTTTTCCCAAGTGGTTGTTGGCAATTTACATCCCGCCCATCAGCATAACAAGGCTCCCAGTTCTCCATGGCCTGTCCTGCCTTTCTGGATTTTACACTTTTTTCAGATGGCCCTTTTGACCGGGGGGAAGTGAGACTTCATTGTAGTGCAGATTTCCTTTGCAAGCTTGCTTGGTTGGCCAAAAAGGGCGTATGCGTTTTTTCCTGCATATATTCAGGAAAAAACGCATACGCCCTTTTTGGCCAAGTGCATCATTGTGGACGTTCTGCCTCTTTTCCTATGCTTTCAATGCAATTCCAGTCTACCTCCTGAAATCGGATTCCTGCAATTCTGCCCCGCTTTCAAGTCCTCTTGGCAGCCTTACTTCAGTATATTTTTGGACGATAGCTGTCATTTATAACTCTGCAGGTTTGTGAATTACAGTGCCCCTGAGCTCCTTTCTTCAACACGCTTTCTTGTGACCTGGCCGCAACACCGCAGGATGTCTTCAGGCCCTAATCTGGTTCTGGCACGGCATGCTGAGCCTTTGGTTAATTCCTCCTCCTGGTGGGAAATGAGAGTTAAATTTGCCCATCCAGACACCTCCAGCTAGTCTTTCATTGGTTCTCGCTATTCCTGTTCATCTTCCACAGAAATTGCAAACTGGGCCAAACAGGAAGTTAAAGGGACTGACTCTCCAAGTGGGGAGAGTGTTAGTAAAGCGTCTGGAATGTTGCACCCGAGTACCAGGGTACGAAAACTGAGACATATTTGAACACGTCTCCCGATCACATGGTTGATCATACTCTAGGTTCCACATGCATGTTTTAGATGAAGGAAGAATACCTTAAACCTGGGTAGTTGAAACCCGTGGAATGGGTACCATGCAATATGACTTCAAAGGGTCTTCATTTGCTCACGAACCTCTCCAATCCTATCACTGCTGCGTTTATGCCCCTGTACACATGCTTGATTCTCTTTCGGAGACATAGCAATCCATAGGTTTTAAGATACTTACTAGACAGGTACATTCTTAGGCGTTTAATATGCGGTGTTGAGTCCATTTCGTTGAGCAAGGAGTAGCTCTTGTCTATTCCATATTTGGCTTAAGGAACTTTATCTGTGCTCATTTCAATCTCTGGTTTTATGCAGCACCCCAACTCACCTTTACCCTTAAGCAAGCATAAGTTGGTTTTCTAAATTTGAGACCCTGTTCTGTTCTGTAATTCAGTTCCTGTGTAGCCAAGTTTACATTCCGTGTATTACTGATATCTTATGATGTTTCTTTTTCTGTGTGACTTATTTCAGTTAGAATCATCATACCTGAATCCACTCATTGTGCTGCTAAGGGCCTGATGACACAGATTTCATTGCTGAGTGATATTGCTTTGTAAGTAAATACCACAACTTCTTTATCCATTTTTCACTTTCTGTGATGTTGAACTTGTACTGTAAACGAGGTTCTTGTAAACAGAGCCGTTCCAAACTTTGGGGTGGCTGTGTCTTTTTGATTTTAAATTCCCTAAGCTATAGGACCATAAGTGGAAGTGCCCTAGCTTCTGTTGCTTTGTTTTTTAGATGTTTCAGGAAACACCATACACTTCTCCCAAGTGGTTGTTGGCAATTTACATCCCTCCCATCAGCATAACAAGGCTCCCAGTTCTCCATGGCCTGTCCTGCCTTTCTGGATTTTACACTTTTTTCAGATGGCCCTTTTGACCGGGGGGAAGTGAGACTTCATTGTAGTGCAGATTTCCTTTGCAAGCTTGCTTGGTTGGCCAAAAAGGGCGTATGCGTTTTTTCCTGAATATATTCAGGAAAAAACGCATACGCCCTTTTTGGCCAAGTGCATCATTGTGGACGTTCTGCCTCTTTTCCTATGCTTTCAATGCAATTCCAGTCTACCTCCTGAAATCGGTTTCCTGCAATTCTGCCCCGCTTTCAAGTCCTCTTGGCAGCCTTACTTCAGTCTAATTTTGGACGATAGCTGTCATTTATAACTCTGCAGGTTTGTGAATTACAGTGCCCCTGAGCTCCTTTCTTCAACTCGCTTTCTTGTGACCTGGCCGCAACACCGCAGGATGGCTTCAGGCCCTAATCTGGTTCCGGCACGGCACGCTGAGCCTTTGGTTAATTCCTCTTCCTGGTTTGAAATGAGAGTTAAATTTGCCCGTCCAGACACCTCCAGGTAGTCTCTCATTGGTTCTCGCTATTCCTGTTCATCTTCCGCAGAAATTGCAAACTGGGCCAAACAGGAGGTTAAAGGGACTGACTCTCCAAGTGGGGAGAGTGTTAGTAAAGCGTCTGGAATGTTGCACCCGAGTACCAGGGGAGGAAAACTGAGACATATTTGAACACGTCTCCCGTTCACATGGTTGATCATACTCTGGGTTCCACATGCATGTTTTAGCTGAAGGAAGAATACCTTAAACCTGGAGAGTTAAGACCCGTGTAATGGGTACCATGCAATATGACTTCAAAGGGTCTTCATTTGCTCACCGAACCTCTCCAATCCTATCACTGCTGCGTTTATGCCCCTGTACACATGCTTGATTCTCTTTTGGAGACATAGCAATCCATAGGTTTTAAGATACTTACTAGTCAGGTACATTCTTAGGCGTTTAATATGGGGTTTTGAGTCCATTTCATTGAGCAAGGAGTAGCTCTTGTCTATTCCATATTTGGCTTAAGGAACTTTATCTGTGCTCATTTCAATCTCTGGTTTTATGCAGCACCCCAACTCACCTTTCCCCTTAAGCAAGCATAAGTTGGTTTTCTAAATTTGAGACCCTGTTCTGTTTTGGAATGCAGTTCCTGTGTAGCCAAGTTTACATTCCGTGTATTAGTGATATCTTATGATGTTTCTTTTTCTGTGTGACTTATTTCAGTTAGAATCATCGTAGCTGAATCCACTCATCATGCTGCTACGGGCCGGATGACATAGATTTCATTGCTGAGTGATACTGCATTGTACGTAAGTACCACAAGTTCTTTATCCATTTTTCACTTTCTGTGATATTGAACTTGTACGGTAAACGAGGTTCTTGTAAACGGAGGCGTCCCAAACTTTGGGGTGGCTGTGTCTTTTTGATTTTAATTTCCCTAAGCTATAGGACCATAAGTGGAAGTGCCCTAGGCTCTGATGCTTTGTTTTTTAGATGTTTCAGGAAACACCATACACTTCTCCTGAGTGTCTGTTGGCAATTTACATCCCGCCCATCAGCATAACAAGGCTCCCAGTTCTCCATGGCCTGTCCTGCCTTCCTGGAGTTTACACTTTTTTCAGATGGCCCTTTTGACCGGGGGGAAGTGAGACTTCATTGTAGTGCAGATTTCCTTTGCAAGCTTGCTTGGTTGGCCAAAAAGGGCGTATGCGTTTTTTCCTGAATATATTCAGGAAAAAACGCATACGCCCTTTTTGGCCAAGTGCATCATTGTGGACGTTCTGCCTCTTTTCCTATGCTTTCAATGCAATTCCAGTCTACCTCCTGAAATCGGTTTCCTGCAATTCTGCCCCGCTTTCAAGTCCTCTTGGCAGCCTTACTTCAGTATATTTTTGGACGATAGCTGTCATTTATAACTCTGCAGGTTTGTGAATTACAGTGCCCCTGAGCTCCTTTCTTCAACTCGCTTTCTTGTGACCTGGCCGCAACACCGCAGGATGTCTTCAGGCCCTAATCTGGTTCTGGCACGGCACGCTGAGCCTTTGGTTAATTCCTCTTCCTGGTGGGAAATGACAGTTAAATTTGCCCATCCAGACACCTCCAGCTAGTCTCTCATTGGTTCTCGCTATTCCTGTTCATCTTCCATAGAAATTGCAAACTGGGCCAAACAGGAGGTTAAAGGGACTGACTCTCCAAGTGGGGAGAGTGTTAGTAAAGCGTCTGCAATGTTGCACCCGAGTACAAGGGGAGGAAAACTGAGACATATTTGAACACGTCTCCCGATCACATGGTTGATCATACTCTAGGTTCCACATGCATGTTTTAGCTGAAGGAACAATACCATACACCTGGGTAGTTGAAACCCGTGGAATGGGTACCATGCAATATGACTTCAAAGGGTCTTCATTTGCTCAGGAACCTCTCCAATCCTATCACTTCTGCGTTTATGCCCCTGTACACATGCTTGATTCTCTTTCGGAGACATAGCAATCCATAGGTTTTAAGATACTTACTAGTCAGGTACATTCTTAGGCGTTTAATATGCGGTGTTGAGTCCATTTCGTTGAGCAAGGAGTAGTTCTTGTCTATTCCATATTTGGCTTAAGGAACTTTATCTGTCCTCATTTCAATCTCTGGTTTTATGCAGCACCCCAACTCACCTTTCCCCTTAAGCAAGCATAAGTTGGTTTTCTAAATTTGAGACCCTGTTCTGTTCTGTAATTCAGTTCCTGTGTAGCCAAGTTTACATTCCGTGTATTACTGATATCTTATGATGTTTCTTTTTCTGTGTGACTTATTTCAGTTAGAATCATCATACCTGAATCCACTCATTGTGATGCTAAGGGCCTGATGACACAGATTTCATTGCTGAGTGATATTGCTTTGTAAGTAAATACCACAACTTCTTTATCCATTTTTCACTTTCTGCGATGTTGAACTTGTACTGTAAACGAGGTTCTTGTAAACAGAGCCATTCCAAACTTTGGGGTGGCTGTGTCTTTTTGATTTTAATTTCCCTAAGCTATAGGACCATAAGTGGAAGTGCCCTAGGTTCTGTTGCTTTGTTTTTTAGATGTTTCAGGAAACACCATACACTTCTCCCAAGTGGTTGTTGGCAATTTACATCCCGCCCATCAGAATAACAAGGCTCCCAGTTCTCCATGGCCTGTCCTGCCTTTCTGGATTTTACACTTTTTTCAGATGGCCCTTTTGACCGGGGGGAAGTGAGACTTCATTGTAGTGCAGATTTCCTTTGCAAGCTTGCTTGGTTGGCCAAAAAGGGCGTATGCGTTTTTTCCTGAATATATTCAGGAAAAAACGCATACGCCCTTTTTGGCCAAGTGCATCATTGTGGACGTTCTGCCTCTTTTCCTATGCTTTCAATGCAATTCCAGACTACCTCCTGAAATCGGTTTCCTGCAATTCTGCCCCGCTTTCAAGTCCTCTTGGCAGCCTTACTTCAGTCTATTTTTGGACGATAGCTGTCATTTATAACTCTGCAGGTTTGTGAATTACAGTGCCCCTGAGCTCCTTTCTTCAACTCGCTTTCTTGTGACCTGGCCGCAACACCGCAGGATGTCTTCAGGCCCTAATCTGGTTCTGGCACGGCACGCTGAGCCTTTGGTTAATTCCTTCTCCTGGTGGGAAATGAGAGTTAAATTTGCCCATCCAGACACCTCCAGCTAGTCTTTCATTGGTTCTCGCTATTCCTGTTCATCTTCCACAGAAATTGCAAACTGGGCCAAACAGGAGGTTAAAGGCGCTGACTCTCCAAGTGGGGAGAGTGTTAGTAAAGCGTCTGGAATGTTGCACCCGAGTACCAGGGGAGAAAAACTGAGACATATTTGAACACGTCTCCCGTTCACATGGTTGATCATACTCTGGGTTCCAGATGCATGTTTTAGCTGAAGGAAGAATACCTTAAACCTGGGTATTTGAAACCCGTGGAATGGGTACCATGCAATATGACTTCAAGGGTCTTCATTTGCTCACAGAACCTCTCCAATCCTATCACTGCTGCGTTTATGCCCCTGTACACATGCTTGATTCTCTTTCGGAGACATAGCAATCCATAGGTTTTAAGATACTTACTAGTCAGGTACATTCTTAGGCGTTTAATATGCGGTGTTGAGTCCATTTCGTTGAGCAAGGAGTAGCTCTTGTCTATTCCATATTTGGCTTAAGGAACTTTATCTGTGCTCATTTCAATCTCTGGTTTTATGCAGCACCCCAACTCACCTTTCCCCTTAAGCAAGCATAATTTGGTTTTCTAAATTTGAGACCCTGTTCTGTTTTGGAATGCAGTTCCTGTGTAGCCAAGTTTACATTCCGTGTATTACTGATATCTTATGATGTTTCTTTTTCTGTGTGACTTATTTCAGTTAGAATCATCATACCTGAATCCACTCATTGTGCTGCTAAGGGCCTGATGACACAGATTTCATTGCTGAGTGATATTGCTTTGTAAGTAAATACCACAACTTTTTCATCCATTTTTCACTTTCTGCGATGTTGAACTTGTACTGTAAACGAGGTTCTTGTAAACAGAGCCGTTCGAAACTTTGGGGTGGCTGTGTCTTTTTGATTTTAAATTCCGTAATCTATAGGACCATAAGTGGAAGTGCCCTAGGCTCTGTTGCTTTGTTTTTTAGATGTTTCAGGAAACACCATACACTTCTCCCGAGTGGTTGTTGGCAATTTACATCCCGCCCTTCAGCATAACAAGGCTCCCAGTTCTCCATGGCCTGTCCTGCCTTTCTGGATTTTACACTTTTTTCAGATGGCCCTTTTGACCGGGGGGAAGTGAGACTTCATTGTAGTGCAGATTTCCTTTGCAAGCTTGCTTGGTTGGCCAAAAAGGGCGTATGCGTTTTTTCCTGAATATATTCAGGAAAAAACGCATACGCCCTTTTTGGCCAAGTGCATCATTGTGGACGTTCTGCCTCTTTTCCTATGCTTTCAATGCAATTCCAGTCTACCTCCTGAAATCGGTTTCCTGCAATTCTGCCCCGCTTTCAAGTCCTCTTGGCAGCCTTACTTCAGTCTATTTTTGGACGATAGCTGTCATTTATAACTCTGCAGGTTTGTGAATTACAGTGCCCCTGAGCTGCTTTCTTCAACTCGCTTTCTTTTGAGCTGGCCGCAACACCGCAGGATGGCTTCAGGCCCTAATCTGGTTCCGGCACGGCACACTGAGCCTTTGGTTATTTCCTCTTCCTGGTGGGAAATGAGAGTTAAATTTGCCCGTGCAGACACCTCCAGCTAGCCTCTCATTGGTTCTCGCTATTCCTGTTCATCTTCCACAGAAATTGCAAACTGGGCCAAACAGGAGGTTAAAGGCGCTCACTTTCCAAGTGGGGAGAGTGTTAGTAAAGCGTCTGGAATGTTGCACCCGAGTACCAGGGGAAGAAAACTGAGACATATTTGAACACGTCTCCCGTTCACATGGTTGATCATACTTCGGTTCCACATGCATGTTTTAGCTGAAGGAAGAATACCTAAAACCTGGGTAGTTGAAACCCGTGGAATGGGTACCATGCAATATGACTTCAAAGGGTCTTCATTTGCTCACGAACCTCTCCAATCCTATCACTGCTGCGTTTATGCCCCTGTACACATGCTTGATTCTCTTTCGGAGACATAGCAATCCATAGGTTTTAAGATACTTACTAGTCAGGGACATTCTTAGGCGTTTAATATGCGGTGTTGAGTCCATTTCGTTGAGCAAGGAGTAGCTCTTGTCTATTCAATATTTGACTTAAGGAACTTTATCTGTGCTCATTTCAATCTCTGGTTTTATGCAGCACCCCAACTCACCTTTACCCTTAAGCAAGCATAAGTTGGTTTTCTAAATTTGAGACCCTGTTCTGTTCTGTAATTCAGTTCCTGTGTAGCCAAGTTTACATTCCGTGTATTACTGATATCTTATGATGTTTCTTTTTCTGTGTGACTTATTTCAGTTAGAATCATCATACCTGAATCCACTCATTGTGCTGCTAAGGGCCTGATGACACAGATTTCATTGCTGAGTGATACTGCATTGTACGTAAGTACCACAAGTTCTTTATCCATTTTTCACTTTCTGTGATATTGAACTTGTACGGTAAACGAGGTTCTTGTAAACGGAGGCGTCCCAATCTTTGGGGTGGCTGTGTCTTTTTGATTTTAATTTCCCTAAGCTATAGGACCATAAGTGGAAGTGCCCTAGGCTCTGATGCTTTGTTTTTTAGATGTTTCAGGAAACACCATACACTTCTCCTGAGTGTCTGTTGGCAATTTACATCCCGCCCATCAGCATAACAAGGCTCCCTGTTCTCCATGGCCTGTCCTGCCTTTCTGGAGTTTACACTTTTTTCAGATGGCCCTTTTGACCGGGGAGAAGTGAGACTTCATTGTAGTGCAGATATCCTTTGCAAGTTTGCTTGGTTGGCCAAAAAGGGCGTATGCGTTTTTTCCTGAATATATTCAGGAAAAAACGCATACGCCCTTTTTGGCCAAGTGCATCATTGTGGACGTTCTGCCTCTTTTCCTATGCTTTCAATGCAATTCCAGTCTACCTCCTGAAATCGGTTTCCTGCAATTCTGCCCCGCTTTCAAGTCCTCTTGGCAGCCTTACTTCAGTCTATTTTTGGACGATAGCTGTCATTTATAACTCTGCAGGTTTGTGAATTACAGTGCCCCTGAGCTCCTTTCTTCAACTCGCTTTCTTGTGACCTGGCCGCAACACCGCAGGATGTCTTCAGGCCCTAATCTGGTTCCGGCACGGCATGCTGAGCCTTTGGTTAATTCCTCTTCCTGGTGGGAAATGAGAGTTAAATTTGCCCATCCAGACACCTCCAGCTATTCTTTCATTGGTTCTCGCTATTCCTGTTCATCTTCCACAGAAATTGCAAACTGGGCCAAACAGGAGGTTAAAGGGACTGACTCTCCAAGTCGGGAGAGTGTTAGTAAAGCGTCTGGAATGTTGCACCCGAGTACCAGGGTACGAAAACTGAGACATATTTGAACACGTCTCCCGATCACATGGTTGATCATACTCTAGGTTCCACATGCATGTTTTAGATGAAGGAAGAATACCTTAAATCTGGGTAGTTGAAACCCGTGGAATGGGTACCATGCAATATGACTTCAAAGGGTCTTCATTTGCTCACGAACCTCTCCCATCCTATCACTGCTGCGTTTATGCCCCTGTACACATGCTTGATTCTCTTTCGGAGACATAGCAATCCATAGGTTTTAAGATACTTACTAGTCAGGTACATTGTTAGGCGTTTAATATGGGGTGTTGAGTCCATTTCGTTGAGCAAGGAGTAGCTCTTGTCTATTCCATATTTGGCTTAAGGAACTTTATCTGTGCTCATTTCAATCTCTGGTTTTATGCAGCACCCCAACTCACCTTTACCCTTAAGCAAGCATAAGTTGGTTTTCTAAATTTGAGACCCTGTTCTGTTCTGTAATTCAGTTCCTGTGTAGCCAAGTTTACATTCCGTGTATTACTGATATGTTATGATGTTTCTTTTTCTGTGTGACTTATTTCAGTTAGAATCATCATACCTGAATCCACTCATTGTGCTGCTAAGGGCCTGATGACACAGATTTCATTGCTGAGTGATATTGCTTTGTAAGTAAATACCACAACTTCTTTATCCATTTTTCACTTTCTGCGATGTTGAACTTGTACTGTAAACGAGGTTCTTGTAAACAGAGCCGTTCCAAACTTTGGGGTGGCTGTGTCTTTTTGATTTTAATTTCCCTAAGCTATAGGACCATAAGTGGAAGTGCCCTAGGTTCTGTTGCTTTGTTTTTTAGATGTTTCAGGAAACACCATATACTTCTCCCAAGTGGTTGTTGGCAATTTACATCCCGCCCATCTGCATAACAAGGCTCCCAGTTCTCCATGGCCTGTCCTCCCTTTCTGGATTTTACACTTTTTTCAGATGGCCCTTTTGACCGGGGGGAAGTGAGACTTCATTGTAGTGCAGATTTCCTTTGCAAGCTTGCTTGGTTGGCCAAAAAGGGCGTATGCGTTTTTTCCTGAATATATTCAGGAAAAAACGCATACGCCCTTTTTGGCCAAGTTCATCATTGTGGACGTTCTGCCTCTTTTCCTATGCTTTCAATGCAATTCCAGTCTACCTCCTGAAATCGGTTCCCTGCAATTCTGCCCCGCTTTCAAGTCCTCTTGGCAGCCTTACTTCAGTCTATTTTTGGACGATAGCTGTCATTTATAACTCTGCAGGTTTGTGAATTACAGTGCCCCTGAGCTCCTTTCTTCAACTCGCTTTCTTTTGAGCTGGCCGCAACACCGCAGGATGGCTTCAGGCCCTAATCTGGTTCCGGTATGCCACGCTGAGCCTTTGGTTATTTCCTCTTCCTGGTGGGAAATGAGAGTTAAATTTGCCCGTCCAGACACCTCCAGCTAGCCTCTCATTGGTTCTCGCTATTCCTGTTCATCTTCCGCAGAAATTGCAAACTGTGCCAAACAGGAGGTTAAAGGCGCTGACTCTCCAAGTGGGGAGAGTGTTAGTAAAGCGTCTGGAATGTTGCACCCGAGTACCAGGGGAGGAAAACTGAGACATATTTGAACACGTCTCCCGTTCACATGGTTGATCATACTCTGGGTTCCACATGCATGTTTTAGCTGAAGGAAGAATACCTTAAACCTGGGTATTTGAAACCCGTGGAATGGGTACCATGCAATATGACTTCAAAGGGTCTTCATTTGCTCACCGAACCTCTCCAATCCTATCACTGCTGCGTTTATGCCCCTGTACACATGCTTGATTCTCTTTCGGAGACATAGCAATCCATAGGTTTTAAGATACTTACTAGTCAGGTACATTCTTAGGCGTTTAATATGCGGTGTTGAGTCCATTTCGTTGAGCAAGGAGTAGCTCTTGTCTATTCCATATTTGGCTTAAGGAACTTTATCTGTGCTCATTTCAATCTCTGGTTTTATGCAGCACCCCAACTCACCTTTCCCCTTAAGCAAGCATAAGTTGGTTTTCTAAATTTGAGACCCTGTTCTGTTTTGGAATGCAGTTCCTGTGTAGCCAAGTTTACATTCCGTGTATTACTGATATCTTATGATGTTTCTTTTTCTGTGTGACTTATTTCAGTTAGAATCATCATACCTGAATCCACTCATTGTGCTGCCAAGGGCCTGATGACACAGATTTCATTGCTGAGTGATATTGCTTTGTAAGTAAATACCACAACTTTTTCATCCATTTTTCACTTTCTGCGATGTTGAACTTGTACTGTAAACGAGGTTCTTGTAAACAGAGCCGTTCAAAACTTTGGGGTGGCTGTGTCTTTTTGATTTTAAATTCCCTAAGCTATAGGACCATAAGTGGAAGTGCCCTAGGCTCTGTTGCTTTGTTTTTTAGATGTTTCAGGAAACACCATACACTTCTCCCGAGTAGTTGTTGGCAATTTACATCCCGCCCTTCAGCATAACAAGGCTCCCAGTTCTCCATGGCCTGTCCTGCCTTTCTGGATTTTACACTTTTTTCAGATGGCCCTTTTGACTGGGGGGAAGTGAGACTTCATTGTAGTGCAGATTTCCTTTGCAAGCTTGCTTGGTTGGCCAAAAGGGGAGTATGCGTTTTTTTCTGAATATATTCAGGAAAAAACGCATACGCCCTTATTGGCCAAGTGCATCATTGTGGACGTTCTGCCTCTTTTCCTATGCTTTCAATGCAATTCCAGTCTACCTCCTGAAATCGGTTTCCTGCAATTCTGCCCCGCTTTCAAGTCCTCTTGGCAGCCTTACTTCAGTCTATTTTTGGACGATAGCTGTCATTTATAACTCTGCAGGTTTGTGAATTACAGTGCCCCTGAGCTCCTTTCTTCAACTCGCTTTCTTTTGAGCTGGCCGCAACACCGCAGAATGGCTTCAGGCCCTAATCTGGTTCCGGCACGGCACACTGAGCCTTTGGTTATTTCCTCTTCCTGGTGGGAAATGAGAGTTAAATTTGCCTGTCCAGACACCTCCAGCTAGCCTCTCATTGGTTCTCGCTATTCCTGTTCATCTTCCGCAGAAATTGCAAACTGGGCCAAACAGGAGTTTAAAGGCGCTCACTTTCCAAGTGGGGAGAGTGTTAGTAAAGCGTCTGGAATGTTGCACCCGAGTACCAGGGTACGAAAACTGAGACATATTTGAACACGTCTCCCGATCACATGGTTGATCATACTCTAGGTTCCACATGCATGTTTTAGCTGAAGGAAGAATACCTTAAACCTGGGTAGTTGAAACCCGTGGAATGGGTACCATGCAATATGACTTCAAAGGGTCTTCATTTGCTCACCGAACCTCTCCAATCCTATCACTGCTGCGTTTATGCCCCTGTACACATGCTTGATTCTCTTTTGGAGACATAGCAATCCATAGGTTTTAAGATACTTACAAGTCAGGTACATTCTTAGGCGTTCAATATGCGGTGTTGAGTCCATTTCGTTGAGCAAGGAGTAGCTCTTGTCTATTCCATATTTGGCTTAAGGAACTTTATCTGTGCTCATTTCAATCTCTGGTTTTATGCAGCACCCCAACTCACCTTTACCCTTAAGCAAGCATAAGTTGTTTTTCTAAATTTGAGACCCTGTTCTGTTCTGTAATTCAGTTCCTGTGTAGCCAAGTTTACATTCCATGTATTACTGATATCTTATGATGTTTCTTTTTCTGTGTGACTTATTTCAGTTAGAATCATCATACCTGAATCCACTCATTGTGCTGCTAAGGGCCTGATGACACAGATTTCATTGCTGAGTGATATTGCTTTGTACGTAAATACCACAACTTCTTTATCCATTTTTCACTTTCTGCGATGTTGAACTTGTACTGTAAACGAGGTTCTTGTAAACAGAGCCGTTCCAAACTTTGGGGTGGCTGTGTCTTTTTGATTTTAAATTCCCTAAGCTATAGGACCATAAGTGGAAGTGCCCTAGGCTCTGTTGCTTTGTTTTTTAGATGTTTCAGGAAACACCATACACTTCTCCCAAGTGGTTGTTGGCAATTTACATCCCGCCCATCAGCATAACAAGGCTCCCAGTTCTCCATGGCCTGTCCTGCCTTTCTGGATTTTACACTTTTTTCAGATGGCCCTTTTGACCGGGGGGAAGTGAGACTTCATTGTAGTGCAGATTTGCTTTGCAAGCTTGCTTGGTTGGCCAAAAAGGGCTTATGCGTTTTTTCCTGAATATATTCAGGAACAAACGCATACGCCCTTTTTGGCCAAGTGCATCATTGTGGACGTTCTGCCTCTTTTCCTATGCTTTCAATGCAATTCCAGTCTACCTCCTGAAATAGGTTTACTGCAATTCTGCCCCGCATACAAGTCCTCTTGGCAGCCTCACTTCAGTCTATTTTTGGACGATAGCTGTCATTTATAACTCTGCAGGTTTGTGAATTACAGTGCCCCTGAGCTCCTTTCTTCAACTCGCTTTCTTGTCAGCTGTCCGCAACACCGCATGATGGCTTCAGGCCCTAATCTGGTTCCGGCACGGCACGCTGAGCCTTTGGTTATTTCCTCTTCCTGGTGGGAAATGAGAGTTAAATTTGCCCGTCCAGACACCTCCAGCAAGCCTCTCATTGGTTCTCGCTATTCCTGTTCATCTTCCACAGAAACTGCAAACTGTGCCAAACAGGAGGTTAAAGGTGCTGACCTTGCAAGTGGGGAGAGTGTTAGTAAAGCGTCTGGAATGTTGCACCCGAGTACCAGGGGAGGAAAACTGAGACATATTTGAACACGTCTCCCGATCACATGGTTGATCATACTCTGGGTTCCACATGCATGTTTTAGCTGAAGGAAGAATACCTAAAACCTGGTTAGTTGAAACCCGTGGAATGGGTACCATGCAATATGACTTCAAAGGGTCTTCATTTGCTCACCGAACCTCTCCAATCCTATCACTGCTACGTTTATACCCCTGTACACATGCTTGATTCTGTTTCAGAGACATAGCAATCCATCGGTTTTAAGATACTTACTAGTCAGGTACATTCTTAGGCGTTTAATATGCGGTGTTGAGTCCATTTCGTTGAGCAAGGAGTAGCTCTTGTCTATTCCATATTTGGCTTAAGGAACTTTATCTGTGCTCATTTCAATCTCTGGTTTTATGCAGCACCCCAACTCACCTTTACCCTTAAGCAAGCATAAGTTGGTTTTCTAAATTTGAGACCCTGTTCTGTTCTGTAATTCAGTTCCTGTGTAGCCAAGTTTACATTCCGTGTATTACTGATATCTTATGATGTTTCTTTTTCTGTGTGACTTATTTCAGTTAGAATCATCATACCTGAATCCACTCATTGTGCTGGTAAGGGCCTGATGACATAGATTTCATTGCTGAGTGATATTGCTTTGTAAGTAAATACCACAACTTCTTTATCCATTTTTCACTTTCTGCGATGTTGAACTTGTACTGTAAACGAGGTTCTTGTAAACAGAGCCGTTCCAAACTTTGGGGTGGCTGTGTCTTTTTGATTTTAATTTCCCTAAGCTATAGGACCATAAGTGGAAGTGCCCTAGGTTCTGTTGCTTTGTTTTTTAGATGTTTCAGGAAACACCATACACTTCTCCCGAGTGGTTGTTGGCAATTTACATCCCGCCCATCAGCATAACAAGGCTCCCAGTTCTCCATGGCCTGTCCTGCCTTTCTGGATTTTACACTTTTTTCAGATGGCCCTTTTGACCGGGGGGAAGTGAGACTTCATTGTAGTGCAGATTTCCTTTGCAAGCTTGCTTGGTTGGCCAAAAAGGGCGTATGCGTTTTTTCCTGAATATATTCAGGAAAAAACGCATACGCCCTTTTTGGCCAAGTGCATCATTGTGGACGTTCTGCCTCTTTTCCTATGCTTTCAATGCAATTCCAGTTTACCTCCTGAAATCGGATTCCTGCAATTCTGCCCCGCTTTCAAGTCCTCTTGGCAGCCTTACTTCAGTGTATTTTTGGACGATAGCTGTCATTTATAACTCTGCAGGTTTGTGAATTACAGTGCCCCTGAGCTCCTTTCTTCAACTCGCTTTCTTGTGACCTGGCCGCAACACCGCAGGATGTCTTCAGGCCCTAATCTGGTTCCGGCATGGCACGCTGAGCCTTTGGTTAATTCCTCTTCCTGGTGGGAAATGAGAGTTAAATTTGCCCATCCAGACACCTCCAGCTAGCCTCTCATTGGTTCTCGCTATTCCTGTTCATCTTCCACAGAAATTGCAAACTGGGCCAAACAGGAGGTTAAAGGGACTGACTCTCCAAGTCGGGAGAGTGTTAGTAAAGCGTCTGGAATGTTGCACCCGAGTACCAGGGGAGGAAAACTGAGACATATTTGAACACGTCTCCCGTTCACATGGTTGATCATACTCTGGGTTCCACATGCATGTTTTAGCTGAAGGAAGAATACCTTAAACCTGGAGAGTTGAGACCCGTGGAATGGGTACCATGCAATATGACTTCAAAGGGTCTTCATTTGCTCACCAAACCTCTCCAATCCTATCACTGCTGCGTTTATGCCCCTGTACACACGCTTGATTCTCTTTCGGAGACATAGCAATCCATAGGTTTTAAGATACTTACTAGTCAGGTACATTCTTAGGCGTTTAATATGCAGTGTTGAGTCCATTTCGTTGAGCAAGGAGTAGCTCTTGTCTATTCCATATTTGACTTAAGGAAATTTATCTGTGCTCATTTCAATCTCTGGTTTTATGCAGCACCCCAACTCACCTTTCCCCTTAAGCAAGCATAAGTTGGTTTTCTAAATTTGAGACCCTGTTCTGTTCTGTAATTCAGTTCCTGTGTAGCCAAGTTTACATTCCGTGTATTACTGATATCTTATGATGTTTCTTTTTCTGTGTGACTTATTTCAGTTAGAATCATCGTACCTGAATCCACTCATTATGCTGCTATGGGCCTGATGACATAGATTTCATTGCTGAGTGATACTGCATTGTACGTAAGTACCACAAGTTCTTTATCCATTTTTCACTTTCTGCGATGTTGAACTTGTACTGTAAACGAGGTTCTTGTAAACAGAGGCGTCCCAAACTTTGGGGTGGCTGTGTCTTTTTGATTTTAATTTCCCTAAGCTATAGGACCATAAGTGGAAGTGCCCTAGGCTCTGTTGCTTTGTTTTTTAGATGTTTCAGGAAACATCATACACTTCTCCCGAGTGTCTGTTGGCAATTTACATCCCGCCCATCAGCATAACAAGGCTCCCAGTTCTCCATGGCCTGTCCTGCCTTTCTGGATTTTACACTTTTTTCAGATGGCCCTTTTGACCGGGGGGAAGTGAGACTTCATTGTAGTGCAGATTTCCTTTGCAAGCTTGCTTGGTTGGCCAAAAAGGGCGTATGCGTTTTTTTCCTGAATATATTCAGGAAAAAAACGCATACGCCCTTTTTGGCCAAGTGCATCATTGTGGACGTTCTGCCTCTTTTCCTATGCTTTCAATGCAATTCCAGTCTACCTCCTGAAATCGGTTTCCTGCAATTCTGCCCCGCTTTCAAGTCCTCTTGGCAGCCTTACTTCAGTCTATTTTTGGACGATAGCTGTCATTTATAACTCTGCAGGTTTGTGAATTACAGTGCCCCTGAGCTCCTTTCTTCAACTCGCTTTCTTTTGAGCTGGCCGCAACACTGCAGGATGGCTTCAGGCCCTAATCTGGTTCCGGCACGGCACGCTGAGCCTTTGGTTAATTCCTCTTCCTGGTGGCAAATGAGAGTTAAATTTGCCCGTCCAGACACCTCCAGCTAGCCTCTCATTGGTTCTCGCTATTCCTGTTCATCTTCCGCAGAAATTGCAAACTGGGCCAAACAGGAGGTTAAAGGGACTGACTCTCCAAGTCGGGAGAGTATTAGTAAAGCGTCTGGAATGTTGCACCCGAGTACCAGGGTACGAAAACTGAGACATATTTGAACACGTCTCCCGATCACATGGTTGATCATACTCTAGGTTCCACATGCATGTTTTAGCTGAAGGAAGAATACCTTAAACCTGGGTAGTTGAAACCCGTGGAATGGGTACCATGCAATATGACTTCAAAGGGTCTTCATTTGCTCACCGAACCTCTCCAATCCTATCACTGCTGCGTTTATGCCCCTGTACACATGCTTGATTCTCTTTCGGAGACATAGCAATCCATAGGTTTTAAGATACTTACTAGTCAGGTACATTCTTAGGCGTTTAATATGCGGTGTTGAGTCCATTTCGTTGAACAAGGAGTAGCTCTTGTCTATTCCATATTTGACTTAAGGAACTTTATCTGTGCTCATTTTAATCTCTGGTTTTATGCAGCACCCCAACTCACCTTTCCCCTTAAGCAAGCATAAGTTGGTTTTCTAAATTTGAGTCCCTGTTCTGTTCTGTAATTCAGTTCCTGTGTAGCCAAGTTTACATTCCGTGTATTACTGATATCTTATGATGTTTCTTTTTCTGTGTGACTTACTTCAGTTAGAATCATCATACCTGAATCCACTCATTGTGCTGCTAAGGGCCTGATGACACAGATTTCATTGCTGAGTGATATTGCTTTGTAAGTAAATACCACAACTTCTTTATCCATTTTTCACTTTCTGCGATGTTGAACTTGTACTGTAATCGAGGTTCTTGTAAACAGAGCCGTTCCAAACTTTGGGGTGGCTGTGTCTTTTTGATTTTAATTTCCCTAAGCTATAGGACCATAAGTGGAAGTGCCCTAGATTCTGTTGCTTTGTTTTTTAGATGTTTCAGGAAACACCATACACTTCTCCCGAGTGGTTGTTGGCAATTTACATCCCGCCCATCAGCATAACAAGGCTCCCAGTTCTCCATGGCCTGTCCTGCCTTTCTGGATTTTGCACTTTTTTCAGATGGCCCTTTTGACCGGGGCGAAGTGAGACTTCATTGTAGTGCAGATTTCCTTTGCAAGCTTGCTTGGTTGGCCAAAAAGGGCGTATGCGTTTTTTCCTGAATATATTCAGGAAAAAACGCATACGCCCTTTTTGGCCAAGTGCATCATTGTGGACGTTCTGCCTCTTTTCCTATGCTTTCAATGCAATTCCAGTCTACCTCCTGAAATCGGTTTCCTGCAATTCTGCCCCGCTTTCAAGTCCTCTTGGCAGCCTTACTTCAGTCTATTTTTGGACGATAGCTGTCATTTATAACTCTGCAGGTTTGTGAATTACAGTGCCCCTGAGCTCCTTTCTTCAACTCGCTTTCTTTTGAGCTGGCCGCAACACCGCAGGATGGCTTCAGGCCCTAATCTGGTTCCGGTACGGCACGCTGAGCCTTTGGTTATTTCCTCTTCCTGGTGGGAAATGAGAGTTAAATTTGCCCGTCCAGACACCTCCAGCTAGCCTCTCATTGGTTCTCGCTATTCCTGTTCATCTTCCGCAGAAATTGCAAACTGTGCCAAACAGGAGGTTAAAGGCGCTGACTCTCCAAGTGGGGAGAGTGTTAGTAAAGCGTCTGGAATGTTGCACCCGAGTACCAGGGGAGGAAAACTGAGACATATTTGAACACGTCTCCCGTTCACATGGTTGATCATACTCTGGGTTCCACATGCGTGTTTTAGCTGAAGGAATAATACCTTAAACCTGGAGAGTTGAGACCCGTGGAATGGGTACCATGCAATATGACTTCAAAGGGTCTTCATTTGCTCACCAAACCTCTCCAATCCTATCACTGCTGCGTTTATGCCCCTGTACACATGCTTGATTCTCTTTTGGAGACATAGCAATCCATAGGTTTTAAGATACTTACTAGTCAGGTACATTCTTAGGCGTTTAATATGGGGTGTTGAGTCCATTTCGTTGAGCAAGGAGTAGCTCTTGTCTATTCCATATTTGGCTTAAGGAACTTTATCTGTGCTCATTTCAATCCTGGTTTTATGCAGCACCCCAACTCACCTTTCCCCTTAAGCAAGCATAAGTTGGTTTTCTAAATTTGAGTCCCTGTTCTGTTTTGGAATGCAGTTCCTGTGTAGCCAAGTTTACATTCCGTGTATTAGTGATATCTTATGATGTTTCTTTTTCTGTGTGACTTATTTCAGTTAGAATCATCGTACCTGAATCCACTCATTATGCTGCTATGGGCCTGATGACATAGATTTCATTGCTGAGTGATACTGCATTGTACGTAAGTACCACAAGTTCTTTATCCATTTTTCACTTTCTGTGATATTGAACTTGTACGGTAAACGAGGTTCTTTTAAACGGAGGCGTCCCAAACTTTGGGGTGGCTGTGTCTTTTTGATTTTAATTTCCCTAAGCTATAGGACCATAAGTGGCAGTGCCCTAGGCTCTGTTGCTTTGTTTTTTAGATGTTTCAGGAAACACCATACACTTCTCCCGAGTGTCTGTTGGCAATTTACATCCCGCCCATCAGCATAACAAGGCTCCCAGTTCTCCATGGCCTGTCCTGCCTTTCTGGATTTTACACTTTTTTCAGATGGCCCTTTTGACCGGGGGGAAGTGAGACTTCATTGTAGTGCAGATTTCCTTTGCAAGCTTGCTTGGTTGGCCAAAAAGGGCGTATGCGTTTTTTCCTGAATATATTCGGGAAAAAACGCATACGCCCTTTTTGGCCAAGTGCATCATTGTGGACGTTCTGCCTCTTTTCCTATGCTTTCAATGCAATTCCAGTCTACCTCCTGAAATCGGTTTCCTGCAATTCTGCCCCGCTTTCAAGTCCTCTTGGCAGCCTTACTTCAGTCTATTTTTGGACGATAGCTGTCATTTATAACTCTGCAGGTTTGTGAATTACAGTGCCCCTGAGCTCCTTTCTTCAACTCGCTTTCTTGTGACCTGGCCGCAACACCGCAGGATGCCTTCAGGGCCTAATCTGGTTCCGGTACGGCACGCTGAGCCTTTGGTTAATTCCTCTTCCTGGTGGGAAATGAGAGTTAAATTTTCCCGTCCAGACACCTCCAGCTAGTCTCCATTGGTTCTCGCTATTCCTGTTCATCTTCCGCAGAAATTGCAAACTGGGCCAAACAGGAGGTTAAAGGGACTGACTCTCCAAGTCGGGAGAGTGTTAGTAAAGCGTCTGGAATGTTGCACCTGAGTACCAGGGTACGAAAACTGAGACATATTTGAACACGTCTCCCGATCACTTGGTTGATCATACTTGGGTTTCACATGCATGTTTTAGCTGAAGGAAGAATACCTTAAACCTGGAGAGTTGAGACCCGTGTAATGGGTACCATGCAATATGACTTCAAAGGGTCTTCATTTGCTCACCGAACCTCTCCAATCCTATCACTGCTGCGTTTATGCCCCTGTACACATGCTTGATTCTCTTTTGGAGACATAGCAATCCATAGGTTTTAAGATACTTACAAGTCAGGTACATTCTTAGGCGTTTAATATACGGTGTTGAGTCCATTTCGTTGAGCAAGGAGTAGCTCTTGTCTATTCCGTATTTGGCTTAAGGAACTTTATCTGTGCTCATTTCAATCTCTGGTTTTATGCAGCACCCCAACTCACCTTTCCCCTTAAGCAAGCATAAGTTGGTTTTCTAAATTTGAGACCCTGTTCTGTTCTGTAATTCAGTTCCTGTGTAGCCAAGTTTCCATTCCGTGTATTACTGATATCTTATGATGTTTCTTTTTCTGTGTGACTTATTTCAGTTAGAATCATCATACCTGAATCCACTCATTGTGCTGCTAAGGGCCTGATGACACAGATTTCATTGCTGAGTGATATTGCTTTGTAAGTAAATACCACAACTTCTTTATCCATTTTTCACTTTCTGCGATGTTGAACTTGTACTGTAAACGAGGTTCTTGTAAACAGAGCCGTTCCAAACTTTGGGGTGGCTGTGTCTTTTTGATTTTAATTTCCCTAAGCTATAGGACCATAAGTGGAAGTGCCCTAGGCTCTGTTGCTTTGTTTTTTAGATGTTTCAGGAAACACCATACACTTCTCCCAAGTGTCTGTTGGCAATTTACATCCCGCCCATCAGCATAACAAGGTTCCCAGTTCTCTATGGCCTGTTGCCTTTCTGGATTTTACACTTTTTTCAGATGGCCCTTTTGACCGGGGGGAAGTGAGACTTCATTGTAGTGCAGATTTCCTTTGCAAGCTTGCTTGGTTGGCCAAAAAGGGCGTATTCGTTTTTTCCTGAATATATTCAGGAAAAAACGCATACGCCCTTTTTGGCCAAGTGCATCATTGTGGACGTTCTGCCTCTTTTCCTATGCTTTCAATGCAATTACAGTCTACCTCCTGAAATCGGTTTCCTGCAATTCTGCCCCGCTTTCAAGTCCTCTTGGCAGCCTTACTTCAGTCTGTTTTTGGACGATAGCTGTCATTTATAACTCTGCAGGTTTGTGAATTACAGTGCCCCTGAGCTCCTTTCTTCAACTCGCTTTCTTGTGACCTGGCCGCAACACCGCAGGATGGCTTCAGGCCCTAATCTGGTTCCGGCACGGCACGCTGAGCCTTTGGTTATTTCCTCTTCCTGGTGGGAAATGAGAGTTAAATTTGCCCGTCCAGACACCTCCAGCTAGCCTCTCATTGGTTCTCGCTATTCCTGTTCATCTTCCGCAGAAATTGCAAACTGGGCCAAACAGGAGGTTAAAGGCGCTGACTCTCCAAGTGGGGAGAGTGTTAGTAAAGCGTCTGGAATGTTGCACCCGAGTACCAGGGGAGGAAAACTGAGACATATTTGAACACGTCTCCCGTTCACATGGTTGATCATACTTGGGTTCCACATGCATGTTTTAGCTGAAGGAAGAATACCTTAAACCTGGAGAGTTAAGACCCGTGTAATGGGTACCATGCAATATGACTTCAAAGGGTCTTCATTTGCTCACCGAACCTCTCCAATCCTATCACTGCTGCGTTAATGCCCCTGTACACACGCTTGATTCTCTTTCGGAGACATAGCAATCCATAGGTTTTAAGATACTTACTAGTCAGGTACATTCTTAGGCGTTTAATATGCGGTGTTGAGTCCATTTCGTTGAGCAAGGAGTAGCTCTTGTCTATTCCATATTTGGCTTAAGGAACTTTATCTGTGCTCATTTCAATCTCTGGTTTTATGCAGCACCCCAACTCACCTTTCCCCTTAAGCAAGCATAAGTTGTTTTTCTAAATTTGAGACCCTGTTCTGTTCTGTAATTCAGTTCCTGTGTAGCCAAGTTTACATTCCGTGTATTACTGATATCTTATGATGTTTCTTTTTCTGTGTGACTTATTTCAGTTAGAATCATCGTACCTGAATCCACTCATTATGCTGCTACGGGCCTGATGACATATATTTCATTGCTGAGTGATACTGCATTGTACGTAAGTACCACAAGTTCTTTATCCATTTTTCACTTTCTGCGATGTTGAACTTGTACTGTAAACGAGGTTCTTGTAAACAGAGGCGTCCCAAACTTTGGGGTGGCTGTGTCTTTTTGATTTTAATTTCCCTAAGCTATAGGACCATAAGTGGCAGTGCCCTAGGCTCTGTTGCTTTGTTTTTTAGATGTTTCAGGAAACACCATACACTTCTCCGGAGTGTCTGTTGGCAATTTACATCCCGCCCATCAGCATAACAAGGCTCCCAGTTCTCCATGGCCTGTCCTGCCTTTCTGGATTTTACACTTTTTTCAGATGGCCCTTTTGACCGGGGGGAAGTGAGACTTCATTGTAGTGCAGATTTCCTTTGCAAGCTTGCTTGGTTGGCCAAAAAGGGCGTATGCGTTTTTTCCTGAATATATTCAGGAAAAAACGCATATGCCCTTTTTGGCCAAGTGCATCATTGTGGACGTTCTGCCTCTTTTCCTATGCTTTCAATGCAATTCCAGTCTACCTCCTGAAATCGGTTTCCTGCAATTCTGCCCCGCTTTCAAGTCCTCTTGGCAGCCTTACTTCAGTCTATTTTTGGACGATAGCTGTCATTTATAACTCTGCAGGTTTGTGAATTACAGTGCCCCTGAGCTCCTTTCTTCAACTCGCTTTCTTGTGACCTGGCCGCAACACCGCAGGATGGCTTCAGGCCCTAATCTGGTTCCAGCACGGCATGCTGAGCCTTTGGTTAATTCCTCTTCCTGGTGGGAAATGAGAGTTAAATTTGCCCGTTCAGACACCTCCAGCTAGTCTCTCATTGGTTCTCGCTATTCCTGTTCATCTTCCGCAGAAATTGCAAACTGGGCCAAACAGGAGGTTAAAGGGACTGACTCTCCAAGTCGGGAGAGTGTTAGTAAAGCGTCTGGAATGTTGCACCCGAGTACCAGGGGAGGAAAACTGAGACATATTTGAACACGTCTCCCGATCACATGGTTGATCATACTCTAGGTTCCACATGCATGTTTTAGCTGAAGGAAGAATACCTTAAACCTGGGTAGTTGAAACCCGTGGAATGGGTGCCATGCAATATGATTTCAAAGGGTCTTCATTTGCTCACCGAACCTCTCCAATCCTATCACTGCTGCGTTTATGCCCCTGTACACATGCTTGATTCTCTTTCGGAGACATAGCAATCCATAGGTTTTAAGATACTTACTAGTCAGGTACATTCTTAGGCGTTTAATATGGGGTGTTGAGTCCATTTTGTTGAGCAAGGAGTAGCTCTTGTCTATTCCATATTTGGCTTAGGGAACTTTATCTGTGCTCATTTCAATCTCTGGTTTTATGCAGCACCCCAACTCACCTTTACCCTTAAGCAAGCATAAGTTGGTTTTCTAAATTTGAGACCCTGTTCTGTTCTGTAATTCAGTTCCTGTGTAGCCAAGTTTCCATTCCGTGTATTACTGATATCTTATGATGTTTCTTTTTCTGTGTGACTTATTTCAGTTAGAATCATCATACCTGAATCCACTCATTGTGCTGCTAAGGGCCTGATGACACAGATTTCATTGCTGAGTGATATTGCTTTGTAAGTAAATACCACAACTTCTTTATCCATTTTTCACTTTCTGCGATGTTGAACTTGTACTGTAAACGAGGTTCTTGTAAACAGAGCCGTTCCAAACTTTGGAGTGGCTGTGTCTTTTTGATTTTAAATTCCCTAAGCTATAGGACCATAAGTGGAAGTGCCCTAGGCTCTGTTGCTTTGTTTTTTAGATGTTTCAGGAAACACCATACACTTCTCCCAAGTGTCTGTTGGCAATTTACATCCTGCCCATCAGCATAACAAGGCTCCCAGTTCTCTATGGCCTGTTGCCTTTCTGGATTTTACACTTTTTTCAGATGGCCCTTTTGACCGGGGGGAAGTGAGACTTCATTGTAGTGCAGATTTCCTTTGCAAGCTTGCTTTGTTGGCCAAAAAGGGCGTATGTGTTTTTTCCTGAATATATTCAGGAAAAAACGCATACGCCCTTTTTGGCCAAGTGCATCATTGTGGACGTTCTGCCTTTTTTCCTATGCTTTCAATGCAATTCCAGTCTACCTCCTGAAATCGGTTTCCTGCAATTCTGCCCCGCTTTCAAGTCCTCTTGGCAGCCTTACTTCAGTCTGTTTTTGGACAATAGCTGTCATTTATAACTCTGCAGGTTTGTGAATTACAGTGCCCCTGAGCTCCTTTCTTCAACTCGCTTTCTTGTGACCTGGCCGCAACACCGCAGGATGGCTTCAGGCCCTAATCTGGTTCCGGCCCGGCACGCTGAGCCTTTGGTTAATTCCTCTTCCTGGTGGGAAATGAGAGTTAAATTTGCCCGTTCAGACACCTCCAGCTAGCCTCTCATTGGTTCTCGCTATTCCTGTTCATCTTCCGCAGAAATTGCAAACTGGGCCAAACAGGAGGTTAAAGGGACTGACTCTCCAAGTCGGGAGAGTGTTAGTAAAGCGTCTGGAATGTTGCACCCAAGTACCAGGGGAGGAAAACTGAGACATATTTGAACACGTCTCCCGATCACATGGTTGATCATACTCTAGGTTCCACATGCATGTTTTAGCTGAAGGAAGAATACCTTAAACCTGGGTAGTTGAAACCCGTGGAATGGGTGCCATGCAATATGATTTCAAAGGGTCTTCATTTGCTCACCGAACCTCTCCAATCCTATCACTGCTGCGTTTATGCCCCTGTACACATGCTTGATTCTCTTTCGGAGACATAGCAATCCATAGGTTTTAAGATACTTACTAGTCAGGTACATTCTTAGGCGTTTAATATGGGGTGTTGAGTCCATTTTGTTGAGCAAGGAGTAGCTCTTGTCTATTCCATATTTGGCTTAGGGAACTTTATCTGTGCTCATTTCAATCTCTGGTTTTATGCAGCACCCCAACTCACCTTTACCCTTAAGCAAGCATAAGTTGGTTTTCTAAATTTGAGACCCTGTTCTGTTCTGTAATTCAGTTCCTGTGTAGCCAAGTTTACATTCCGTGTATTACTGATATCTTATGATGTTTCTTTTTCTGTGTGACTTATTTCAGTTAGAATCATCATACCTGAATCCACTCATTGTGCTGCTAAGGGCCTGATGACACAGATTTCATTGCTGAGTGATATTGCTTTGTAAGTAAATACCACAACTTCTTTATCCATTTTTCACTTTCTGCGATGTTGAACTTGTACTGTAAACGAGGTTCTTGTAAACAGAGCCGTTCCAAACTTTGGAGTGGCTGTGTCTTTTTGATTTTAAATTCCCTAAGCTATAGGACCATAAGTGGAAGTGCCCTAGGCTCTGTTGCTTTGTTTTTTAGATGTTTCAGGAAACACCATACACTTCTCCCAAGTGTCTGTTGGCAATTTACATCCTGCCCATCAGCATAACAAGGCTCCCAGTTCTCTATGGCCTGTTGCCTTTCTGGATTTTACACTTTTTTCAGATGGCCCTTTTGACCGGGGGGAAGTGAGACTTCATTGTAGTGCAGATTTCCTTTGCAAGCTTGCTTGGTTGGCCAAAAAGGGCGTATGCGTTTTTTCCTGAATATATTCAGGAAAAAACGCATACGCCCTTTTTGGCCAAGTGCATCATTGTGGACGTTCTGCCTCTTTTCCTATGCTTTCAATGCAATTCCAGTCTACCTCCTGAAATCGGTTTCCTGCAATTCTGCCCCGCTTTCAAGTCCTCTTGGCAGCCTTACTTCAGTCTGTTTTTGGACGATAGCTGTCATTTATAACTCTGCAGGTTTGTGAATTACAGTGCCCCTGAGCTCCTTTCTTCAACTCGCTTTCTTGTGACCTGGCCGCAACACCGCAGGATGGCTTCAGGCCCTAATCTGGTTCCGGCACGGCATGCTGAGCCTTTGGTTAATTCCTCTTCCTGGTGGGAAATGAGAGTTAAATTTGCCCGTTCAGACACCTCCAGCTAGTCTCTCATTGGTTCTCGCTATTCCTGTTCATCTTCCGCAGAAATTGCAAACTGGGCCAAACAGGAGGTTAAAGGGACTGACTCTCCAAGTCGGGAGAGTGTTAGTAAAGCGTCTGGAATGTTGCACCCAAGTACCAGGGGAGGAAAACTGAGACATATTTGAACACGTCTCCCGATCACATGGTTGATCATACTCTAGGTTCCACATGCATGTTTTAGCTGAAGGAAGAATACCTTAAACCTGGGTAGTTGAAACCCGTGGAATGGGTGCCATGCAATATGATTTCAAAGGGTCTTCATTTGCTCACCGAACCTCTCCAATCCTATCACTGCTGCGTTTATGCCCCTGTACACATGCTTGATTCTCTTTCGGAGACATAGCAATCCATAGGTTTTAAGATATTTACTAGTCAGGTACATTCTTAGGCGTTTAATATGGGGTGTTGAGTCCATTTTGTTGAGCAAGGAGTAGCTCTTGTCTATTCCATATTTGCCTTAGGGAACTTTATCTGTGCTCATTTCAATCTCTGGTTTTATGCAGCACCCCAACTCACCTTTACCCTTAAGCAAGCATAAGTTGGTTTTCTAAATTTGAGACCCTGTTCTGTTCTGTAATTCAGTTCCTGTGTAGCCAAGTTTCCATTCCGTGTATTACGGATATCTTATGATGTTTCTTTTTCTGTGTGACTTATTTCAGTTAGAATCATCATACCTGAATCCACTCATTGTGCTGCTAAGGGCCTGATGACACAGATTTCATTGCTGAGTGATATTGCTTTGTAAGTAAATACCACAACTTCTTTATCCATTTTTCACTTTCTGCGATGTTGAACTTGTACTGTAAACGAGGTTCTTGTAAACAGAGCCGTTCCAAACTTTGGGGTGGCTGTGTCTCTTTGATTTTAAATTCCCTAAGCTATAGGACCATAAGTGGAAGTGCCCTAGGCTCTGTTGCTTTGTTTTTTAGATGTTTCAGGAAACACCATACACTTCTCCCAAGTGTCTGTTGGCAATTTACATCCCGCCCATCAGCATAACAAGGTTCCCAGTTCTCTATGGCCTGTTGCCTTTCTGGATTTTACACTTTTTTCAGATGGCCCTTTTGACCGGGGGGAAGTGAGACTTCATTGTAGTGCAGATTTCCTTTGCAAGCTTGCTTGGTTGGCCAAAAAGGGCGTATTCGTTTTTTCCTGAATATATTCAGGAAAAAACGCATACGCCCTTTTTGGCCAAGTGCATCATTGTGGACGTTCTGCCTCTTTTCCTATGCTTTCAATGCAATTCCAGTCTACCTCCTGAAATCGGTTTCCTGCAATTCTGCCCCGCTTTCAAGTCCTCTTGGCAGCCTTACTTCAGTCTGTTTTTGGACGATAGCTGTCATTTATAACTCTGCAGGTTTGTGAATTACAGTGCCCCTGAGCTCCTTTCTTCAACTCGCTTTCTTGTGACCTGGCCGCAACACCGCAGGATGGCTTCAGGCCCTAATCTGGTTCCGGCACGGCACGCTGAGCCTTTGGTTATTTCCTCTTCCTGGTGGGAAATGAGAGTTAAATTTGCCCGTCCAGACACCTCCAGCTAGCCTCTCATTGGTTCTCGCTATTCCTGTTCATCTTCCGCAGAAATTGCAAACTGGGCCAAACAGGAGGTTAAAGGCGCTGACTCTCCAAGTGGGGAGAGTGTTAGTAAAGCGTCTGGAATGTTGCACCCGAGTACCAGGGGAGGAAAACTGAGACATATTTGAACACGTCTCCCGTTCACATGGTTGATCATACTTGGGTTCCACATGCATGTTTTAGCTGAAGGAAGAATACCTTAAACCTGGAGAGTTAAGACCCGTGTAATGGGTACCATGCAATATGACTTCAAAGGGTCTTCATTTGCTCACCGAACCTCTCCAATCCTATCACTGCTGCGTTAATGCCCCTGTACACACGCTTGATTCTCTTTCGGAGACATAGCAATCCATAGGTTTTAAGATACTTACTAGTCAGGTACATTCTTAGGCGTTTAATATGCGGTGTTGAGTCCATTTCGTTGAGCAAGGAGTAGCTCTTGTCTATTCCATATTTGGCTTAAGGAACTTTATCTGTGCTCATTTCAATCTCTGGTTTTATGCAGCACCCCAACTCACCTTTCCCCTTAAGCAAGCATAAGTTGTTTTTCTAAATTTGAGACCCTGTTCTGTTCTGTAATTCAGTTCCTGTGTAGCCAAGTTTACATTCCGTGTATTACTGATATCTTATGATGTTTCTTTTTCTGTGTGACTTATTTCAGTTAGAATCATCGTACCTGAATCCACTCATTATGCTGCTACGGGCCTGATGACATAGATTTCATTGCTGAGTGATACTGCATTGTACGTAAGTACCACAAGTTCTTTATCCATTTTTCACTTTCTGCGATGTTGAACTTGTACTGTAAACGAGGTTCTTGTAAACAGAGGCGTCCCAAACTTTGGGGTGGCTGTGTCTTTTTGATTTTAATTTCCCTAAGCTATAGGACCATAAGTGGCAGTGCCCTAGGCTCTGTTGCTTTGTTTTTTAGATGTTTCAGGAAACACCATACACTTCTCCGGAGTGTCTGTTGGCAATTTACATCCCGCCCATCAGCATAACAAGGCTCCCAGTTCTCCATGGCCTGTCCTGCCTTTCTGGATTTTACACTTTTTTCAGATGGCCCTTTTGACCGGGGGGAAGTGAGACTTCATTGTAGTGCAGATTTCCTTTGCAAGCTTGCTTGGTTGGCCAAAAAGGGCGTATGCGTTTTTTCCTGAATATATTCAGGAAAAAACGCATATGCCCTTTTTGGCCAAGTGCATCATTGTGGACGTTCTGCCTCTTTTCCTATGCTTTCAATGCAATTCCAGTCTACCTCCTGAAATCGGTTTCCTGCAATTCTGCCCCGCTTTCAAGTCCTCTTGGCAGCCTTACTTCAGTCTATTTTTGGACGATAGCTGTCATTTATAACTCTGCAGGTTTGTGAATTACAGTGCCCCTGAGCTCCTTTCTTCAACTCGCTTTCTTGTGACCTGGCCGCAACACCGCAGGATGGCTTCAGGCCCTAATCTGGTTCCAGCACGGCATGCTGAGCCTTTGGTTAATTCCTCTTCCTGGTGGGAAATGAGAGTTAAATTTGCCCGTTCAGACACCTCCAGCTAGTCTCTCATTGGTTCTCGCTATTCCTGTTCATCTTCCGCAGAAATTGCAAACTGGGCCAAACAGGAGGTTAAAGGGACTGACTCTCCAAGTCGGGAGAGTGTTAGTAAAGCGTCTGGAATGTTGCACCCGAGTACCAGGGGAGGAAAACTGAGACATATTTGAACACGTCTCCCGATCACATGGTTGATCATACTCTAGGTTCCACATGCATGTTTTAGCTGAAGGAAGAATACCTTAAACCTGGGTAGTTGAAACCCGTGGAATGGGTGCCATGCAATATGATTTCAAAGGGTCTTCATTTGCTCACCGAACCTCTCCAATCCTATCACTGCTGCGTTTATGCCCCTGTACACATGCTTGATTCTCTTTCGGAGACATAGCAATCCATAGGTTTTAAGATACTTACTAGTCAGGTACATTCTTAGGCGTTTAATATGGGGTGTTGAGTCCATTTTGTTGAGCAAGGAGTAGCTCTTGTCTATTCCATATTTGGCTTAGGGAACTTTATCTGTGCTCATTTCAATCTCTGGTTTTATGCAGCACCCCAACTCACCTTTACCCTTAAGCAAGCATAAGTTGGTTTTCTAAATTTGAGACCCTGTTCTGTTCTGTAATTCAGTTCCTGTGTAGCCAAGTTTCCATTCCGTGTATTACTGATATCTTATGATGTTTCTTTTTCTGTGTGACTTATTTCAGTTAGAATCATCATACCTGAATCCACTCATTGTGCTGCTAAGGGCCTGATGACACAGATTTCATTGCTGAGTGATATTGCTTTGTAAGTAAATACCACAACTTCTTTATCCATTTTTCACTTTCTGCGATGTTGAACTTGTACTGTAAACGAGGTTCTTGTAAACAGAGCCGTTCCAAACTTTGGAGTGGCTGTGTCTTTTTGATTTTAAATTCCCTAAGCTATAGGACCATAAGTGGAAGTGCCCTAGGCTCTGTTGCTTTGTTTTTTAGATGTTTCAGGAAACACCATACACTTCTCCCAAGTGTCTGTTGGCAATTTACATCCTGCCCATCAGCATAACAAGGCTCCCAGTTCTCTATGGCCTGTTGCCTTTCTGGATTTTACACTTTTTTCAGATGGCCCTTTTGACCGGGGGGAAGTGAGACTTCATTGTAGTGCAGATTTCCTTTGCAAGCTTGCTTTGTTGGCCAAAAAGGGCGTATGTGTTTTTTCCTGAATATATTCAGGAAAAAACGCATACGCCCTTTTTGGCCAAGTGCATCATTGTGGACGTTCTGCCTTTTTTCCTATGCTTTCAATGCAATTCCAGTCTACCTCCTGAAATCGGTTTCCTGCAATTCTGCCCCGCTTTCAAGTCCTCTTGGCAGCCTTACTTCAGTCTGTTTTTGGACAATAGCTGTCATTTATAACTCTGCAGGTTTGTGAATTACAGTGCCCCTGAGCTCCTTTCTTCAACTCGCTTTCTTGTGACCTGGCCGCAACACCGCAGGATGGCTTCAGGCCCTAATCTGGTTCCGGCCCGGCACGCTGAGCCTTTGGTTAATTCCTCTTCCTGGTGGGAAATGAGAGTTAAATTTGCCCGTTCAGACACCTCCAGCTAGCCTCTCATTGGTTCTCGCTATTCCTGTTCATCTTCCGCAGAAATTGCAAACTGGGCCAAACAGGAGGTTAAAGGGACTGACTCTCCAAGTCGGGAGAGTGTTAGTAAAGCGTCTGGAATGTTGCACCCAAGTACCAGGGGAGGAAAACTGAGACATATTTGAACACGTCTCCCGATCACATGGTTGATCATACTCTAGGTTCCACATGCATGTTTTAGCTGAAGGAAGAATACCTTAAACCTGGGTAGTTGAAACCCGTGGAATGGGTGCCATGCAATATGATTTCAAAGGGTCTTCATTTGCTCACCGAACCTCTCCAATCCTATCACTGCTGCGTTTATGCCCCTGTACACATGCTTGATTCTCTTTCGGAGACATAGCAATCCATAGGTTTTAAGATACTTACTAGTCAGGTACATTCTTAGGCGTTTAATATGGGGTGTTGAGTCCATTTTGTTGAGCAAGGAGTAGCTCTTGTCTATTCCATATTTGGCTTAGGGAACTTTATCTGTGCTCATTTCAATCTCTGGTTTTATGCAGCACCCCAACTCACCTTTACCCTTAAGCAAGCATAAGTTGGTTTTCTAAATTTGAGACCCTGTTCTGTTCTGTAATTCAGTTCCTGTGTAGCCAAGTTTACATTCCGTGTATTACTGATATCTTATGATGTTTCTTTTTCTGTGTGACTTATTTCAGTTAGAATCATCATACCTGAATCCACTCATTGTGCTGCTAAGGGCCTGATGACACAGATTTCATTGCTGAGTGATATTGCTTTGTAAGTAAATACCACAACTTCTTTATCCATTTTTCACTTTCTGCGATGTTGAACTTGTACTGTAAACGAGGTTCTTGTAAACAGAGCCGTTCCAAACTTTGGAGTGGCTGTGTCTTTTTGATTTTAAATTCCCTAAGCTATAGGACCATAAGTGGAAGTGCCCTAGGCTCTGTTGCTTTGTTTTTTAGATGTTTCAGGAAACACCATACACTTCTCCCAAGTGTCTGTTGGCAATTTACATCCTGCCCATCAGCATAACAAGGCTCCCAGTTCTCTATGGCCTGTTGCCTTTCTGGATTTTACACTTTTTTCAGATGGCCCTTTTGACCGGGGGGAAGTGAGACTTCATTGTAGTGCAGATTTCCTTTGCAAGCTTGCTTGGTTGGCCAAAAAGGGCGTATGCGTTTTTTCCTGAATATATTCAGGAAAAAACGCATACGCCCTTTTTGGCCAAGTGCATCATTGTGGACGTTCTGCCTCTTTTCCTATGCTTTCAATGCAATTCCAGTCTACCTCCTGAAATCGGTTTCCTGCAATTCTGCCCCGCTTTCAAGTCCTCTTGGCAGCCTTACTTCAGTCTGTTTTTGGACGATAGCTGTCATTTATAACTCTGCAGGTTTGTGAATTACAGTGCCCCTGAGCTCCTTTCTTCAACTCGCTTTCTTGTGACCTGGCCGCAACACCGCAGGATGGCTTCAGGCCCTAATCTGGTTCCGGCACGGCATGCTGAGCCTTTGGTTAATTCCTCTTCCTGGTGGGAAATGAGAGTTAAATTTGCCCGTTCAGACACCTCCAGCTAGTCTCTCATTGGTTCTCGCTATTCCTGTTCATCTTCCGCAGAAATTGCAAACTGGGCCAAACAGGAGGTTAAAGGGACTGACTCTCCAAGTCGGGAGAGTGTTAGTAAAGCGTCTGGAATGTTGCACCCAAGTACCAGGGGAGGAAAACTGAGACATATTTGAACACGTCTCCCGATCACATGGTTGATCATACTCTAGGTTCCACATGCATGTTTTAGCTGAAGGAAGAATACCTTAAACCTGGGTAGTTGAAACCCGTGGAATGGGTGCCATGCAATATGATTTCAAAGGGTCTTCATTTGCTCACCGAACCTCTCCAATCCTATCACTGCTGCGTTTATGCCCCTGTACACATGCTTGATTCTCTTTCGGAGACATAGCAATCCATAGGTTTTAAGATATTTACTAGTCAGGTACATTCTTAGGCGTTTAATATGGGGTGTTGAGTCCATTTTGTTGAGCAAGGAGTAGCTCTTGTCTATTCCATATTTGCCTTAGGGAACTTTATCTGTGCTCATTTCAATCTCTGGTTTTATGCAGCACCCCAACTCACCTTTACCCTTAAGCAAGCATAAGTTGGTTTTCTAAATTTGAGACCCTGTTCTGTTCTGTAATTCAGTTCCTGTGTAGCCAAGTTTCCATTCCGTGTATTACGGATATCTTATGATGTTTCTTTTTCTGTGTGACTTATTTCAGTTAGAATCATCATACCTGAATCCACTCATTGTGCTGCTAAGGGCCTGATGACACAGATTTCATTGCTGAGTGATATTGCTTTGTAAGTAAATACCACAACTTCTTTATCCATTTTTCACTTTCTGCGATGTTGAACTTGTACTGTAAACGAGGTTCTTGTAAACAGAGCCGTTCCAAACTTTGGGGTGGCTGTGTCTCTTTGATTTTAAATTCCCTAAGCTATAGGACCATAAGTGGAAGTGCCCTAGGCTCTGTTGCTTTGTTTTTTAGATGTTTCAGGAAACACCATACACTTCTCCCAAGTGTCTGTTGGCAATTTACATCCCGCCCATCAGCATAACAAGGTTCCCAGTTCTCTATGGCCTGTTGCCTTTCTGGATTTTACACTTTTTTCAGATGGCCCTTTTGACCGGGGGGAAGTGAGACTTCATTGTAGTGCAGATTTCCTTTGCAAGCTTGCTTGGTTGGCCAAAAAGGGCGTATTCGTTTTTTCCTGAATATATTCAGGAAAAAACGCATACGCCCTTTTTGGCCAAGTGCATCATTGTGGACGTTCTGCCTCTTTTCCTATGCTTTCAATGCAATTACAGTCTACCTCCTGAAATCGGTTTCCTGCAATTCTGCCCCGCTTTCAAGTCCTCTTGGCAGCCTTACTTCAGTCTGTTTTTGGACGATAGCTGTCATTTATAACTCTGCAGGTTTGTGAATTACAGTGCCCCTGAGCTCCTTTCTTCAACTCGCTTTCTTGTGACCTGGCCGCAACACCGCAGGATGGCTTCAGGCCCTAATCTGGTTCCGGCACGGCACGCTGAGCCTTTGGTTATTTCCTCTTCCTGGTGGGAAATGAGAGTTAAATTTGCCCGTCCAGACACCTCCAGCTAGCCTCTCATTGGTTCTCGCTATTCCTGTTCATCTTCCGCAGAAATTGCAAACTGGGCCAAACAGGAGGTTAAAGGCGCTGACTCTCCAAGTGGGGAGAGTGTTAGTAAAGCGTCTGGAATGTTGCACCCGAGTACCAGGGGAGGAAAACTGAGACATATTTGAACACGTCTCCCGTTCACATGGTTGATCATACTTGGGTTCCACATGCATGTTTTAGCTGAAGGAAGAATACCTTAAACCTGGAGAGTTAAGACCCGTGTAATGGGTACCATGCAATATGACTTCAAAGGGTCTTCGTTTGCTCACCGAACCTCTCCAATCCTATCACTGCTGCGTTAATGCCCCTGTACACACGCTTGATTCTCTTTCGGAGACATAGCAATCCATAGGTTTTAAGATACTTACTAGTCAGGTACATTCTTAGGCGTTTAATATGCGGTGTTGAGTCCATTTCGTTGAGCAAGGAGTAGCTCTTGTCTATTCCATATTTGGCTTAAGGAACTTTATCTGTGCTCATTTCAATCTCTGGTTTTATGCAGCACCCCAACTCACCTTTCCCCTTAAGCAAGCATAAGTTGTTTTTCTAAATTTGAGACCCTGTTCTGTTCTGTAATTCAGTTCCTGTGTAGCCAAGTTTACATTCCGTGTATTACTGATATCTTATGATGTTTCTTTTTCTGTGTGACTTATTTCAGTTAGAATCATCGTACCTGAATCCACTCATTATGCTGCTACGGGCCTGATGACATATATTTCATTGCTGAGTGATACTGCATTGTACGTAAGTACCACAAGTTCTTTATCCATTTTTCACTTTCTGCGATGTTGAACTTGTACTGTAAACGAGGTTCTTGTAAACAGAGGCGTCCCAAACTTTGGGGTGGCTGTGTCTTTTTGATTTTAATTTCCCTAAGCTATAGGACCATAAGTGGCAGTGCCCTAGGCTCTGTTGCTTTGTTTTTTAGATGTTTCAGGAAACACCATACACTTCTCCGGAGTGTCTGTTGGCAATTTGCATCCCGCCCATCAGCATAACAAGGCTCCCAGTTCTCCATGGCCTGTCCTGCCTTTCTGGATTTTACACTTTTTTCAGATGGCCCTTTTGACCGGGGGGAAGTGAGACTTCATTGTAGTGCAGATTTCCTTTGCAAGCTTGCTTGGTTGGCCAAAAAGGGCGTATGCGTTTTTTCCTGAATATATTCAGGAAAAAACGCATATGCCCTTTTTGGCCAAGTGCATCATTGTGGACGTTCTGCCTCTTTTCCTATGCTTTCAATGCAATTCCAGTCTACCTCCTGAAATCGGTTTCCTGCAATTCTGCCCCGCTTTCAAGTCCTCTTGGCAGCCTTACTTCAGTCTATTTTTGGACGATAGCTGTCATTTATAACTCTGCAGGTTTGTGAATTACAGTGCCCCTGAGCTCCTTTCTTCAACTCGCTTTCTTGTGACCTGGCCGCAACACCGCAGGATGGCTTCAGGCCCTAATCTGGTTCCAGCACGGCATGCTGAGCCTTTGGTTAATTCCTCTTCCTGGTGGGAAATGAGAGTTAAATTTGCCCGTTCAGACACCTCCAGCTAGTCTCTCATTGGTTCTCGCTATTCCTGTTCATCTTCCGCAGAAATTGCAAACTGGGCCAAACAGGAGGTTAAAGGGACTGACTCTCCAAGTCGGGAGAGTGTTAGTAAAGCGTCTGGAATGTTGCACCCGAGTACCAGGGGAGGAAAACTGAGACATATTTGAACACGTCTCCCGATCACATGGTTGATCATACTCTAGGTTCCACATGCATGTTTTAGCTGAAGGAAGAATACCTTAAACCTGGGTAGTTGAAACCCGTGGAATGGGTGCCATGCAATATGATTTCAAAGGGTCTTCATTTGCTCACCGAACCTCTCCAATCCTATCACTGCTGCGTTTATGCCCCTGTACACATGCTTGATTCTCTTTCGGAGACATAGCAATCCATAGGTTTTAAGATACTTACTAGTCAGGTACATTCTTAGGCGTTTAATATGGGGTGTTGAGTCCATTTTGTTGAGCAAGGAGTAGCTCTTGTCTATTCCATATTTGGCTTAGGGAACTTTATCTGTGCTCATTTCAATCTCTGGTTTTATGCAGCACCCCAACTCACCTTTACCCTTAAGCAAGCATAAGTTGGTTTTCTAAATTTGAGACCCTGTTCTGTTCTGTAATTCAGTTCCTGTGTAGCCAAGTTTCCATTCCGTGTATTACTGATATCTTATGATGTTTCTTTTTCTGTGTGACTTATTTCAGTTAGAATCATCATACCTGAATCCACTCATTGTGCTGCTAAGGGCCTGATGACACAGATTTCATTGCTGAGTGATATTGCTTTGTAAGTAAATACCACAACTTCTTTATCCATTTTTCACTTTCTGCGATGTTGAACTTGTACTGTAAACGAGGTTCTTGTAAACAGAGCCGTTCCAAACTTTGGGGTGGCTGTGTATTTTTGATTTTAAATTCCCTAAGCCATAGGACCATAAGTGGAAGTGCCCTAGGCTCTGTTGCTTTGTTTTTTAGATGTTTCAGGAAACACCATACACTTCTCCCAAGTGTCTGTTGGCAATTTACATCCCGCCCTTCAGCATAACAAGGCTCCCACTTCTCAATGGCCTGTTGCCTTTCTGGATTTTACACTTTTTTCAGATGGCCCTTTTGACCGGGGGGAAGTGAGACTTCATTGTAGTGCAGATTTCCTTTGCAAGCTTGCTTGGTTTGCCAAAAAGGGCGTATGCGTTTTTTTCCTGAATATATTCAGGAAAAAACGCATACGCCCTTTTTGGCCAAGTGCATCATTGTGGACGTTCTGCCTCTTTTCCTATGCTTTCAATGCAATTCCAGTCTACCTCCTGAAATCGGTTTCCTGCAATTCTGCCCCGCTTTCAAGTCCTCTTGGCAGCCTTACTTCAGTCTATTTTTGGACGATAGCTGTCATTTATAACTCTGCAGGTTTGTGAATTACAGTGCCCCTGAGCTCCTTTCTTCAACTCGCTTTCTTGTGACCTGGCCGCAACACCGCAGGATGGCTTCAGGCCCTAATCTGGTTCCGGCCCGGCATGCTGAACCTTTGGTTAATTCCTCTTCCTGGTGGGAAATGAGAGTTAAATTTGCCCGTCCAGACACCTCCAGCTAGCCTCTCATTGGTTCTCGCTATTCCTGTTCATCTTCCGCAGAAATTGCAAACTGGGCCAAACAGGAGGTTAAAGGCGCTGACTCTCCAAGTGGGGAGAGTGTTAGTAAAGCGTCTGGAATGTTGCACCCGAGTACCAGGGGAGGAAAACTGAGACATATTTGAACACGTCTCCCGTTCACATGGTTGATCATACTTGGGTTCCACATGCATGTTTTAGCTGAAGGAAGAATACCTTAAACCTGGAGAGTTAAGACCCGTGTAATGGGTACCATGCAATATGACTTCAAAGGGTCTTCATTTGCTCACCGAACCTCTCCAATCCTATCACTGCTGCGTTTATGCCCCTGTACACACGCTTGATTCTCTTTCGGAGACATAGCAATCCATAGGTTTTAAGATACTTAGTAGTCAGGTACATTCTTAGGCGTTTAATATGCGGTGTTGAGTCCATTTCGTTGAGCAAGGAGTAGCTCTTGTCTATTCCATATTTGACTTAAGGAACTTTATCTGTGCTCATTTCAATCTCTGGTTTTATGCAGCACCCCAACTCACCTTTCCCCTTAAGCAAGCATAAGTTGGTTTTCTAAATTTGAGACCCTGTTCTGTTCTGTAATTCAGTTCCTGTGTAGCCAAGTTTACATTCCGTGTATTACTGATATCTTATGATGTTTCTTTTTCTGTGTGACTTATTTCAGTTAGAATCATCGTACCTGAATCCACTCATTATGCTGCTACGGGCCTGATGACATAGATTTCATTGCTGAGTGATACTGCATTGTACGTAAGTACCACAAGTTCTTTATCCATTTTTCATTTTCTGCGATGTTGAACTTGTACTGTAAACGAGGTTCTTGTAAACAGAGGCGTCCCAAACTTTGGGGTGGCTGTGTCTTTTTGATTTTAATTTCCCTAAGCTATAGGACCATAAGTGGCAGTGCCCTAGGCTCTGTTGCTTTGTTTTTTAGATGTTTCAGGAAACACCATACACTTCTCCCGAGTGTCTGTTGGCAATTTACATCCCGCCCATCAGCATAACAAGGCTCCCAGTTCTCCATGGCCTGTCCTGCCTTTCTGGATTTTACACTTTTTTCAGATGGCCCTTTTGACCGGGGGGGAAGTGAGACTTCATTGTAGTGCAGATTTCCTTTGCAAGCTTGCTTGGTTGGCCAAAAAGGGCGTATGCGTTTTTTTCCTGAATATATTCAGGAAAAAATGCATATGCCCTTTTTGGCCAAGTGCATCATTGTGGACATTCTGCCTCTTTTCCTATGCTTTCAATGCAATTCCAGTCTACCTCCTGAAATCGGTTTCCTGCAATTCTGCCCCGCTTTCAAGTCCTCTTGGCAGCCTTACTTCAGTCTATTTTTGGACGATAGCTGTCATTTATAACTCTGCAGGTTTGTGAATTACAGTGCCCCTGAGCTCCTTTCTTCAACTCGCTTTCTTGTGACCTGGCCGCAACACCGCAGGATGGCTTCAGGCCCTAATCTGGTTCCGGCCCGGCATGCTGAACCTTTGGTTAATTCCTCTTCCTGGTGGGAAATGAGAGTTAAATTTGATCGTCCAGACACCTCCAGCTAGCCTCTCATTGGTTCTCGCTATTCCTGTTCATCTTCCGCAGAAATTGCAAACTGGGCCAAACAGGAGGTTAAAGGCGCTGACTCTCCAAGTGGGGAGAGTGTTAGTAAAGCGTCTGGAATGTTGCACCCGAGTACCAGGGGAGGAAAACTGAGACATATTTGAACACGTCTCCCGTTCACATGGTTGATCATACTTGGGTTCCACATGCATGTTTTAGCTGAAGGAAGAATACCTTAAACCTGGAGAGTTAAGACCCGTGTAATGGGTACCATGCAATATGACTTCAAAGGGTCTTCATTTGCTCACCGAACCTCTCCAATCCTATTACTGCTGCGTTTATGCCCCTGTACACACGCTTGATTCTCTTTCGGAGACATAGCAATCCATAGGTTTTAAGATACTTACTAGTCAGGTACATTCTTAGGCGTTTAATATGCGGTGTTGAGTCCATTTCGTTGAGCAAGGAGTAGCTCTTGTCTATTCCATATTTGACTTAAGGAACTTTATCTGTGCTCATTTCAATCTCTGGTTTTATGCAGCACCCCAACTCACCTTTCCCCTTAAGCAAGCATAAGTTGGTTTTCTAAATTTGAGACCCTGTTCTGTTCTGTAATTCAGTTCCTGTGTAGCCAAGTTTACATTCCGTGTATTACTGATATCTTATGATGTTTCTTTTTCTGTGTGACTTATTTCAGTTAGAATCATCGTACCTGAATCCACTCATTATGCTGCTACGGGCCTGATGACATAGATTTCATTGCTGAGTGATACTGCATTGTACATAAGTACCACAAGTTCTTTATCCATTTTTCATTTTCTGCGATGTTGAACTTGTACTGTAAACGAGGTTCTTGTAAACAGAGGCGTACCAAACTTTGGGGTGGCTGTGTCTTTTTGATTTTAATTTCCCTAAGCTATAGGACCATAAGTGGCAGTGCCCTAGGCTCTGTTGCTTTGTTTTTTAGATGTTTCAGGAAACACCATACACTTCTCCCGAGTGTCTGTTGGCAATTTACATCCCGCCCATCAGCATAACAAGGCTCCCAGTTCTCCATGGCCTGTCCTGCCTTTCTGGATTTTACACTTTTTTCAGATGGCCCTTTTGACCGGGGGGAAGTGAGACTTCATTGTAGTGCAGATTTCCTTTGCAAGCTTGCTTGGTTGGCCAAAAAGGGCGTATGCGTTTTTTTCCTGAATATATTCAGGAAAAAATGCATACGCCCTTTTTGGCCAAGTGCATCATTGTGGACGTTCTGCCTCTTTTCCTATGCTTTCAATGCAATTCCAGTCTACCTCCTGAAATTGGTTTCCTGCAATTCTGCCCCGCTTTCAAGTCCTCTTGGCAGCCTTACTTCAGTCTATTTTTGGACGATAGCTGTCATTTATAACTCTGCAGGTTTGTGAATTACAGTGCCCCTGAGCTCCTTTCTTCAACTCGCTTTCTTTTGAGCTGGCCGCAACACTGCAGGATGGCTTCAGGCCCTAATCTGGTTCCGGCACGGCACGCTGAGCCTTTGGTTAATTCCTCTTCCTGGTGGGAAATGAGAGTTAAATTTGCCCGTCCAGACACCTCCAGGTAGCCTCTCATTGGTTCTCGCTATTCCTGTTCATCTTCCGCAGAAATTGCAAACTGGGCCAAACAGGAGGTTAAAGGGACTGACTGTCCAAGTCGGGAGAGTGTTAGTAAAGCGTCTGGAATGTTGCACCCGAGTACCAGGGTACGAAAACTGAGACATATTTGAACACGTCTCCCGATCACATGGTTGATCATACTCTAGGTTCCACATGCATGTTTTAGCTGAAGGAAGAATACCTTAAACCTGGGTAGTTGAAACCCGTGTAATGGGTACCATGCAATATGACTTCAAAGGGTCTTCATTTGCTCACCGAACCTCTCCAATCCTATCACTGCTGCGTTTATGCCCCTGTACACATGCTTGATTCTCTTTCGGAGACATAGCAATCCATAGGTTTTAAGATACTTACTAGTCAGGTACATTCTTAGGCGTTTAATATGCGGTGTTGAGTCCATTTCGTTGAGCAAGGAGTAGCTCTTGTCTATTCCATATTTGACTTAAGGAACTTTATCTGTGCTCATTTCAATCTCTGGTTTTATGCAGCACCCCAACTCACCTTTCCCCTTAAGCAAGCATAAGTTGGTTTTCTAAATTTGAGTCCCTGTTCTGTTCTGTAATTCAGTTCCTGTGTAGCCAAGTTTACATTCCGTGTATTACTGATATCTTATGATGTTTCTTTTTCTGTGTGACTTACTTCAGTTAGAATCATCATACCTGAATCCACTCATTGTGCTGCTAAGGGCCTGATGACACAGATTTCATTGCTGAGTGATATTCCTTTGTAAGTAAATACCACAACTTCTTTATCCATTTTTCACTTTCTGCGATGTTGAACTTGTACTGTAATCGAGGTTCTTGTAAACAGAGCCGTTCCAAACTTTGGGGTGGCTGTGTCTTTTTGATTTTAATTTCCCTAAGGTATAGGACCATAAGTGGCAGTGCCCTAGGCTCTGTTGCTTTGTTTTTTAGATGTTTCAGGAAACACCATACACTTCTCCCGAGTGTCTGTTGGCAATTTACATCCCGCCCATCAGCATAACAAGGCTCCCAGTTCTCCATGGCCTGTCCTGCCTTTCTGGATTTTACACTTTTTTCAGATGGCCCTTTTGACCGGGGGGAAGTGAGACTTCATTGTAGTGCAGATTTCCTTTGCAAGCTTGCTTGGTTGGCCAAAAAGGGCGTATGCGTTTTTTCCTGAATATATTCAGGAAAAAACGCATACGCTCTCTTTGGCCAAGTGCATCATTGTGGACGTTCTGCCTCTTTTCCTATGCTTTCAATGCAATTCCAGTCTACCTCCTGAAATCGGTTTCCTGCAATTCTGCCCCGCTTTCAAGTCCTCTTGGCAGCCTTACTTCAGTCTATTTTTGGACGATAGCTGTCATTTATAACTCTGCAGGTTTGTGAATTACAGTGCCCCTGAGCTCCTTTCTTCAACTTGCTTTCTTTTGAGCTGGCCGCAACACCGCAGGATGGCTTCAGTCCCTAATCTGGTTCCGGCCCGGCATGCTGAGCCTTTGGTTAATTCCTCTTCCTGGTGGGAAATGAGAGTTAAATTTGCCCGTCCAGACACCTCCAGCTAGCCTCTCATTGGTTCTCGCTATTCCTGTTCATCTTCCGCAGAAATTGCAAACTGGGCCAAACAGGAGGTTAAAGGCGCTGACTCTCCAAGTGGGGAGAGTGTTAGTAAAGCGTCTGGAATGTTGCACCCGAGTACCAGGGGAGGAAAACTGAGACATATTTGAACACGTCTCCCGATCACATGGTTGATCATACTTGGGTTCCACATGCATGTTTTAGCTGAAGGAAGAATACCTTAAACCTGGGTAGTTGAAACCCGTGGAATGGGTACCATGCAATATGACTTCAAAGGGTCTTCATTTGCTCACCGAACCTCTCCAATCCTATGACTGCTGCGTTTATGCCCCTGTACACATGCTTGATTCTCTTTCGGAGACATAGCAATCCATAGGTTTTAAGATACTTACTAGTCAGGTACATTCTTAGGCGTTTAATATGGGGTGTTGAGTCCATTTCGTTGAGCAAGGAGTAGCTCTTGTCTATTCCATATTTGGCTTAAGGAACTTTATCTGTGCTCATTTCAATCTCTGGTTTTATGCAGCACCCCAACTCACCTTTACCCTTAAGCAAGCATAAGTTGGTTTTCTAAATTTGAGACCCTGTTCTGTTCTGTAATTCAGTTCCTGTGTAGCCAAGTTTACATTCCGTGTATTACTGATATCTTATGATGTTTCTTTTTCTGTGTGACTTATTTCAGTTAGAATCATCATACCTGAATCCACTCATTGTGCTGCTAAGGGCCTGATGACACAGATTTCATTGCTGAGTGATATTGCTTTGTAAGTAAATACCACAACTTCTTTATCCATTTTTCACTTTCTGCGATGTTGAACTTGTACGGTAAACGAGGTTCTTGTAAACGGAGGCGTCCCAAACTTTGGGGTGGCTGTGTCTTTTTGATTTTAATTTCCCTAAGCTATAGGACCATAAGTGGAAGTGCCCTAGGCTCTGTTGCTTTGTTTTTTAGATGTTTCAGGAAACACCATACACTTCTCCCAAGTGTCTGTTGGCAATTTACATCCCGCCCATCAGCATAACAAGGCTCCCAGTTCTCAATGGCCTGTCCTGCCTTTCTGGATTTTACACTTTTTTCAGATGGCCCTTTTGACCGGGGGGAAGTGAGACTTCATTGTAGTGCAGATTTCCTTTGCAAGCTTGCTTGGTTGGCCAAAAAGGGCGTATGCGTTTTTTCCTGAAAGGAAAAAATGCATACGCCCTTTTTGGCCAAGTGCATCATTGTGGACGTTCTGCCTCTTTTCCTATGCTTTCAATGTAATTCCAGTCTACCTCCTGAAATCGGTTTCCTGCAATTCTGCCCCGCTTTCAAGTCCTCTTGGCAGCCTTACTTCAGTCTATTTTTGGACGATAGCTGTCATTTATAACTCTGCAGGTTTGTGAATTACAGTGCCCCTGAGCTCCTTTCTTCAACTCGCTTTCTTGTGACCTGGCCGCAACACCGCAGGATGGCTTCAGGCCCTAATCTGGTTCCGGCCCGGCACGCTGAACCTTTGGTTCATTCCTCTTCCTGGTGGGAAATGAGAGTTAAATTTGCCCGTTCAGACACCTCTAGCTAGCCTCTCATTGGTTCTCGCTATTCCTGTTCATCTTCCGCAGAAATTGCAAACTGGGCCAAACAGGAGGTTAAAGGCACTGACTCTCCAAGTGGGGAGAGTGTTAGTAAAGCGTCTGGAATGTTGCACCCGAGTACCAGGGGAGGAAAACTGAGACATATTTGAACACGTCTCCCGTTCACATGGTTGATCATACTCTGGGTTCCACATGCATATTTTAGCTGAAGGAAGAATACCTAAAACCTGGAGAGTTGAGACCCGTGTAATGGGTACCATGCAATATGACTTCAAAGGGTCTTCATTTGCTCACCGAACCTCTCCAATCCTATCACTGCTGCGTTTATGCCCCTGTACACATGCTTGATTCTCTTTTGGAGACATAGCAATCCATAGGTTTTAAGATACTTAGTAGTCAGGTACATTCTTAGGCGTTTAATATGGGGTGTTGAGTCCATTTCGTTGAGCAAGGAGTAGCTCTTGTCTATTCCATATTTGGCTTAAGGAACTTTATCTGTGCTCATTTCAATCTCTGGTTTTATGCTGCACCCCAACTCACCTTTACCCTTAAGCAAGCATAAGTTGGTTTTCTAAATTTGAGACCCTGTTCTGTTTTGGAATGCAGTTCCTGTGTAGCCAAGTTTACATTCCGTGTATTACTGATATCTTATGATGTTTCTTTTTCTGTGTGACTTATTTCAGTTAGAATCATCGTACCTGAATCCACTCATTATGCTGCTAAGGGCCTGATGACATAGATTTCATTGCTGAGTGATACTGCATTGTACGTAAGTACCTCACGTTCTTTATCCATTTTTCACTTTCTGTGATATTGAACTTGTACGGTAAACGAGTTTCTTGTAAACGGAGGCGTCCCAAACTTTGGGGTGGCTGTGTCTTTTTGATTTTAATTTCCCTAAGCTATAGGACCATAAGTGGAAGTGCCCTAGGCTCTGTTGCTTTGTTTTTTAGATGTTTCAGGAAACACCATACACTTCTCCAGAGTGGCTGTTGGCAATTTACATCCCGCCCATCAGCATAAGAAGGCTCCCAGTTCTCCATGGCCTGTCGTGCCTTTATGGATTTTACACTTTTTTCAGATTGCCCTTTTGACCAGGTGGAAGTGAGACTTCATTGTAGTGCAGATTTCCTTTGCAAGCTTGCTTGGTTGGCCAAAAAGGGCGTATGCGTTTTTTCCTGAATATATTCAGGAAAAAACGCATACGCCCTTTTTGGCCAAGTGCATCATTGTGTACGTTCTGCCTCTTTTCCTGTGCTTTCAATGCAATTTCAGTCTACCTCCTGAAATCGGTTTCCTGCAATTCTGCCCCGCTTTCAAGTCCTCTTGGCAGCCTTACTTCAGTATATTTTTGGACGATAGCTGTCATTTATAACTCTGCAGGTTTGTGAATTACAGTGCCCCTGAGCTCCTTTCTACAACTCGCTTTCTTGTGAGCTGGCCGCAACACCGCAGGATGGCTTCAGGCCCCAATCTGGTTCCGGCACGGCACGCTGAGCCTTTGGTTAATTCCTCTTCCTGGTGGGAAATGAGAGTTAAATTTGCCCGTCCAGACACCTCCAGCTAGTCTCTCATTGGTTCTCGCTATTCCTGTTCACCTTCCGCAGAAATTGCAAACTGGGCCAAACAGGAGGTTAAAGGGACTGACTCTCCAAGTCGGGAGAGTGTTAGTAAAGCGTCTGGAATGTTGCACCCGAGTACCAGGGGAGGAAAACTGAGACATATTTGAACACGTCTCCCGTTCACACGGTTGATCATACTCTGGGTTCCACATGCATGTTTTAGCTGAAGGAAGAATACCTAAAACCTGGAGAGTTGAGACCCGTGTAATGGGTACCATGCAATATGACTTCAAAGGGTCTTCATTTGCTCACGAACCTCTCCAATCCTATCACTGCTGCGTTTATGCCCCTGTACACATGCTTGATTCTCTTTCGGAGACATAGCAATCCATAGGTTTTAAGATACTTACTAGACAGGTACCTTCTTAGGCGTTTAATATGCGGTGTTGAGTCCATTTCGTTGAGCAAGGAGTAGCTCTTGTCTATTCCATATTTGGCTTAAGGAACTTTATCTGTGCTCATTTCAATCTCTGGTTTTATGCAGCACCCCAACTCACCTTTACCCTTAAGCAAGAATAAGTTGGTTTTCTAAATTTGAGACCCTGTTCTGTTCTGTAATTCAGTTCCTGTGTAGCCAAGTTTACATTCCGTGTATTACTGATATCTTATGATGTTTCTTTTTCTGTGTGACTTATTTCAGTTAGAATCATCATACCTGAATCCACTCATTGTGCTGCTAAGGGCCTGATGACACAGATTTCATTGCTGAGTGATATTGCTTTGTAAGTAAATACCATAACTTCTTTATCCATTTTTCACTTTCTGCGATGTTGAACTTGTACTGTAAACGAGGTTCTTCTAAACAGAGCCGTTCCAAACTTTGGGGTGGCTGTGTCTTTTTGATTTTAATTTCCCTAAGCTATAGGACCATAAGTGGAAGTGCCCTAGGTTCTGTTGCTTTGTTTTTTAGATGTTTCAGGAAACACCATACACTTCTCCCGAGTGGTTGTTGGCAATTTACATCCCGCCCATCAGCATAACAAGGCTCCCAGTTCTCCATGGCCTGTCCTGCCTTTCTGGATTTTACACTTTTTTCAGATGGCCCTTTTGACCGGGGGGAAGTGAGACTTCATTGTAGTGCAGATTTCCTTTGCAAGCTTGCTTGGTTGGCCAAAAAGGGCGTATGCGTTTTTTCCTGAATATATTCAGGAAAAAACGCATACGCCCTTTTTGGCCAAGTGCATCATTGTGGACGTTCTGCCTCTTTTCCTATGCTTTCAATGCAATTCCAGTCTACCTCCTGAAATCGGTTTCCTGCAATTCTGCCCCGCTTTCAAGTCCTCTTGGCAGCCTTACTTCAGTCTATTTCTGGACGATAGCTGTCATTTATAACTCTGCAGGTTTGTGAATTACAGTGCCCCTGAGCTCCTTTCTTCAACTCGCTTTCTTGTGACCTGGCCGCAACACCGCAGGATGTCTTCAGGCCCTAATATGGTTCTGGCACGGCACGCTGAGCCTTTGGTTAATTCCTCTTCCTGGTGGGAAATGAGAGTTAAATTTGCCCATCCTAACACCTCCAGCTAGTCTCTCATTGATTCTCGCTATTCCTGTTCATCTTCCACAGAAATTGCAAACTGGGCCAAACAGGAGGTTAAAGGGACTGACTCTCCAAGTGGGGAGAGTGTTAGTAAGCGTCTGGAATGTTGCACCCGAGTACCAGGGTACGAAAACTGAGACATATTTGAACACATCTCCCGATCACATGGTTGATCATACTCTAGGTTCCACATGCATGTTTTAGCTGAAGGAAGAATACCTTAAACCTGGGTAGTTGAAACCCGTGGAATGGGTACCATGCAATATGACTTCAAACGGTCTTCATTTGCTCACCGAACCTCTCCAATCCTATCACTGCTGCGTTTATGCCCCTGTACACATGCTTGATTCTCTTTCGGAGACATAGCAATCCATAGGTTTTAAGATACTTACTAGTCAGGTACATTCTTAGGCGTTTAATATGGGGTGTTGAGTCCATTTCGTTGAGCAAGGAGTAGCTCTTGTCTATTCCATATTTGGCTTAAGGAACTTTATCTGTGCTCATTTCAATCTCTGGTTTTGTGCAGCACCCCAACTCACCTTCCCCCTTAAGAAAGCATAAGTTGGTTTTCTAAACTTGAGACACTGTTCTGTTTTGTAATTCAGTTCATGTGTAGCCAAGTTCACATTCTGTGTATTAGTGATACCTTATGATGTTTCTTTTCTGTGTGACTTATTTCAGTTCGAATCATCATACCTGCATCCACTCATTATGCTGCTACGGGCCTGATGACATAGATTTCATTGCTGAGTGATATTGCATTGTACGTAAGTACCACAAGTTCTTTATCCATTTTTCACTTTCTGCGATATTGAACTTGTACTGTAAACGAGGTTCTTGTAAACAGAGCCGTCCCAAACTTTGGGGTGGCTGTGTCTTTTTGATTTTAAATTCCCTAAGCTATAGGACCATAAGTGGAAGTGCCCTAGGCTCTGTTGCTTTGTTTTTTAGATGTTTCAGGAAACACCATACACTTCTCCAGAGTGGCTGTTGGCAATTTACATCCCGCCCATCAGCATAAGAAGGCTCCCAGTTCTCCATGGCCTGTCGTGCCTTTATGGATTTTACACTTTTTTCAGATGGCCCTTTTGACCGGGGGGAAGTGAGACTTCATTGTAGTGCAGATTTCCTTTGCAAGCTTGCTTGGTTGGCCAAAAAGGGCGTATGTGTTTTTTCCTGAATATATTCAGGAAATTTCCTGAATATATTCAGGAAATTTCCTGAATATATTCAGGAATATATTCAGGAAAAAACGCATACGCACTTTTTGGCCAAGTGCATCATTGTCGAGTTTCTGACTCTCTTCATATGCTTTCAATGCAATTCCAGTCTACCTCCTGAAATCGGTTTCCTGCAATTCTGCCTTGCTTTCAATGCCTCTTCATAGCCTTACCTCAATATATTTTTTAAAAATAGTTGGCCTTTATAACTCTGCAGGTTTTTGAATTGCAGTGGCCCTTAGCTCCATTTTTTAGCTCTTATTTTTGTGGTATTGCCCCATAACCAAAGGATTCCTTGAAGCCCTATTTTTCTTCTGGGGCACCTGCTGTGCCTTTGGTTAATTCTTCTTACTGATGTGATATTAGAGTGACATGTGCCCATTGAAACCGCTACAGCTAGTTTCTCACTGGTTCCCCCTATTCCCATTCATCCTCTGCACTAACTGCAGACTGTGCGATACCAGAACTTAAAGGCATTGACTCCATGTGGGGATGTTGTTAGTAAAGCGGCTGGAATGTCGATCCGGAGCCCCAGGAGAGGAAAAATGAGGTGCGTTTTAGAAACCTTTCCCGATCATATGGTATACCAGTCGCTGGGTTTCCCAAGCATGGTTTAGCTGTAGGAAGATTCCCTTCAACCTGGAGTGTTGGGACCCTTGGACTGAGTAGCATGAAGTATTGCATTAAACTTTCGGCAGTTGCTCACCAAAGCTCACCAATCCTGTCAGCCCCAAGTGTCCAGCCTTATGTCTTATCCAGCTGTGGGTTTATATGTGGTCAATCCAGGTTGCATCACAGTCCCTGAGCGAATTTTGTAAGAATTTTTCTCTCTTTCATTGTTTCAGCGTTTTGTTTTTAAAATTTATTTCTATAATGGGGTTTAGCTCCTTTTCACTGCTGTGTTTGTGCCGCTCTGCACACACTTGATTCCCTTATGGAGATATATCAATACATGGGTTTTAAGATTCTTATTCCTCAGATATATTTCTCTGCGGTGTATAGGGTGTGTTGAGGCCTGTTCATTGAGCAAGGTGTAGATCTTGTCTAATACCTATTTGGTTTATTGAACGGTATCTGTGCTAATTTCAAACTCTGGTTTTATGCATCACCCCACCTCTCCTTTCCCCTTAAGCTGACATAAGTGTGTTTTCTAAATGTGAGACACTGTTCTGTTCTGTAATTCATTTCTTGTGCAGCCATATTTACCCTCCCTCTATAAGTGATATCTTATGATATGTTTCTTTTTCTGTTTGACTTATTTCAAGTAGTATTATCGGACCTAAATCCACTCTTTATCCTTCTACTAGCCTTATTACATTGATTTCATGGTGAAGAGATATTCCATTGTACATAAGTACCACATCTTCTTTATCCATTGTTCTCTTTCCTGGGATATTTAAGGTGTACTGAAGTTGAGGTTCTTGTAAACAGAGTAGCCCTAAACTGTGGTGTGCTTGTGTCTTGTTGATTTTTAGACTTCCCTAGATATACTCCCATGATTGGAAGTGTCCTATGCTCTGTAGCTCTGTTTTTTAGATGATTTAGGAACCACCATACACTTCTCCAGAGTGGCTCTCAGCAGTTCACACACTGCCCATCAGCGTATAAAGGCTCCCTGTTCTCCATGGCCTGTCCTGCATTTCTGGTTTTTACAATTTTTTAGGATGGCCCTTTTGACCGGTGGGAAGTGAGACTTCTTTGCTGTGCACATTTGCATTGCTTGCTTGCTTCGTTGCCCATAAAGTGCGTATGCGTTTTTTCCTGGATATAATCAGGAAAAAACGCATACGCCCTTTTGGGCCAACTGCATCATTGTCGAAATTCTGCCGCTTTTCATGTGCGTTAAAGACGAGTCCAATCTATCTCTTGAAATCTGTTTCTTGCAATTCTGTCTTGCATTCAGATCCTCTTCTTTGCCTTACCTCAACATATTTTTGGACGTTAGTTTTCATTTATAACTCTGCAGGTTTGTGAATTGCAGTGACCCTGAGCTCCATTTTTTAAGTTGCTCTTTTGTGAGCTGGCCTCAAACCCGCAGGATTGCTTCAGGCCCTATTTTGGCTCCGGCGAGGCAGGCTGAGCCTTTCTTTAATTCTTATTCTTAATGGGAAATTAGAGTGATATGTGCCCGTCCAAACCCCTACAACTCTTCTCTCATTGGTTCCCCCTCTTCCCGTTCATCCTCCTCACAATTTGCAAAATGTGTGAAACAGAAGTTTAAATGTGCTGATTCTCCAAGTGGGGAGATTCTAAGTAGCGTGGCTGGAATGGTGAACAGGAGCACCAGGAGAGGATAAATGAGGTGCATTTTAGACACATCTCCCGATCACATGGTGTACAGTCCTCTGGGTTTTCCATGCATGTTTTAGCTGTAGGAAGATCCCTTGAACCTGCAGATTTGGGACCCATTGAATGGGTACCAGGTAGTATTACTTTAAAGGGTGTGCATTTCCTCACCCAACCTCACATTTCTCTTAGCGCAAACAGTTTCCAGCCTTATGTCTCATCCTGCTGTGGGTCTAGATGTGTTCAATCCATGTTGCATCACCGTCCCTGAGGAAAAGTTGTAAGAGGTTTTCTCTGTCTCTCTGTCGTTTATTTTTTTCAATTTATTACTATATTGGTTACAGCTGATTTTCAAAGCTCTGTTTCTTGCTGCTGTACATCCACTTGATTCGCGTACAGAGAGACATCAATAAATTCTTTTTCAGATTCTTACCAGTCGTATATATTCTTTTCCGGTGACTTGAGTGTGCTGAGTGCAGTTCTTTTAGCTACCGTGTAGGTCTTGTTGATTATCAGTTTGGTATTTGGAATGGTATCTTTGCTAATTTCAACCTCCTGGATGATGCCTCACCCCTCCCCACCTTTCCCGTTTAGCAGCCTTATGCGTGTTTTCTACATATTTGACTATGTTTTTGTTTTGTAATTTATTTCATGTGTAGCCATTTTGGATTCCACCTTTAAGTGATATCTTATGATATGTGTCTTTTTCTTTTTGAATTCTGTCACTTAGAATGATCATACGTAACTCCTCCAGAGTTGTTACAACTGGCCATATTTCATTGATTTCCAGGCTGAATAATATTCCACTCTACCTAAGTACCACATCTCTATCCATTTTTTCCCTCCAGAGACATTTAAGTTATATCCTAGTCGAGGATCTTTTAAACAGAGAGGGGGTAAACATTGGGGTGCCTGTGTCCTCTCGATTTTTGTTTTTCCCAAGATATACGCCCATGAGTGCAAGTGCCCTATGCTCTGTAGCTCATTTTTTAGATGCTTTAGTAAACACAATACACTTCTCCAGAATGGCCGTTGGCAATATACATTTCCACTATAAGTCTCACAGGGCTCCCTCTTCTCGTTGCCCTGTCCTGCATTTCTGTTGTTTACGCTTTATGAGGATGGCTCTTCTGACTGATGCGAAGTGATATCTTTTGTAGTATTGACTTCCAGTGCCCACCTGTTTGGTTGGCTAAAAAAGTGTATGCCCTTTTCTTGAATATATACAGAAAAGAACGCATACACCCTTTTTGGCCAACTGCAATGTTGGCAATGTTCAGCTCCTTTTCTTGTGCTTAATGGCGAGTCCTTTCTACCTCCTCAAATCCCTTTCCTGCCATTCTCCCTTGCTTACAAGTCCTTTTCTCTGACTTTCCTCAAGACATTTTTCAGTGATGGATATTTTCAACTCTGCAGTTTTGTGAATTTTACTGCCCCTGAGTTCCATTGTTCAACTCGTGTTTATGGGAACTGGCCACAAAGCAGCGGGATTTCCTCAAGCCCTGTACTGTTTCCATGGGCAACCCTAGCCTTTGGTCAATTCGTCTTCCTGATTGGAAATTAGAGTGACATGTGCCTGTCTGAACACCTAGGACTTGTCTCTCATTGTTCCTCATCCTTCCGCTTCATCCTCTGGACAAATTCCAAACTGTACGCAACAGGATGTTGACAGTGCTGACATCTCCAAGTGGGGAGACTGTTAGTAAAGACGCTGGAGGGGTGAACCCGAGCACCAGGAGATGAGGAGATGAGATGCCTTTTCCAAACTCTTCCCGATCAGACGGTATACCATCCTCTGGGTGTGACAGACATGTTTTAGCAGTAGGAAGAGTCCCATTCATGTAAGGAGAACACCAGGGCTTTTTCAAAATCAGTGTCTCCCCGAAACCCAAACTGGGGAAGTTTTTAAGCTACGGCTACACATATGTTCATTAAGGGCCTTGGGAAGTAGGCAGAGTCCAAACTTTAGATGATTGAAGTCTTCAGGGTCAGAAGCACTCACCACCAGCTTCCCTTAGGCTACACTTTAACTGTCATTGATAGATGATGTCAATAAAAATATCTATTCTTTTTCAGATTATTTCCCCTTATAGGTTATTGCAAAATGTTGAGTGTAGTTCCCTGTGCTATACAGTAGTTCCTTGTTGATGATCTATTTTATACATAGCAGTGTGTATGTGTTCATTCCAAACTGTTAATTTATCCCTCCTCCCACCTTTCCCCTTTGGTAATAATAAATTATAAGATTTTATACTTCTCAGAAATGGGGGAGCTGAAAGAGAGGTATCATTTTCAATGGAAAAGCATTTAAAACAAGATTGAAGGTTTAACCAAGATTATTAGCTGTACATCCTTGGAAAGAAATCACTTCGTTTCTCTAATATTGACCTGACAAATAAGACAAACCTTTTCACTGAACTTGCTTATAAAAAGTGATGGAAATATCAAATGGAAGTGTTAAAAACATCTTATTTTACCCGAGCCTTATACACTGTTCTATGTTAACTACAGTTTGGCTCACACATCTGTTCATTGAGGTTACAATAGTCTCAATTTCTGTTACTGATCCTCCAGAGTGGACCCCAACAAGTGTCCCCCTGCCCAGTGTCATTGGGGCCAACAGATCGAGACTGAGTTTGGTTCACAAGCAAAGGAAACTTTATATTTTGATCAGAGAATGGAGAGGTGAGAGCATGCACTACCCCGTGGGCTGTGGGCTGGGCTGCTGTGTAGAGATCCTGTCAGAGTCAGTGGGAGGGAGGGAGGCGGCGGAGCTCTCGAGGGCCGGGTTGGCTGTAGCTCAGGCTCTATATCGTGGAGTCTGCACTGGGCCCCAGGAGCTGAGGTGTCGACCCAGCCATTCTGCACTAGGAAATCTGGTCTGAAGTGCCGGGTGTGGAACCTCTGCATGCGGGACCCTAGGAGCACGTGAAATTAGACAAAGCACAAAGGATAAAAAAGGTTAGACTTGACTTTATTGCCCAGATTCTATTTTTATCTCCCAGGGATTTTTAATGGGCTTTGCTGGGGACAAACCCCTCCTCTGCCTTTTGTCCCGTTCCTCATTCTTGGAGTGCTGAGGGTGCAGACCCTTCTTCTGTAACTGCTGAGTGCTGAGTTGGGAGCCCTCATACCCTGGGGCGAGGGTCAGAGCTTCTCCCCAGCAGCCTCCCGGTGACGTTGATTGTCCCCAGGACCCCTGCCTCCCTGCTCGTCCACCTGAGCACCAGCATTGGAAGTGTTATAGATTCTAATGACCTTTAAGGGTCCAGGAAAGAGATGTGCAGAGACGCTGTGGGGGCCGGTTTCACCCCGACCCACATTTGTTCGGCCACCTTAGGCTGACCGTCTCTGCCAGCCTAGATGCTCTGACCAGTAGTCTGCGCTTTCTTCAGTTAGGCCCCTGAATTAACGTACAAACAGCACCAGGTGTCAGAGCCCTGCCCGCTCAACTCCCAGACAGTCCAGGGTCAGTGGTGATCAAGGACCATGATGGCTACTGAGTCAACAGCCTTTTGAAGTAAACAGGAGTCCAGCCGGTCTTATTGGCCACCATCATCACGGTGTCTGTAGGCTTTTCTATGGTGACAGTGTGGTATACTGTTCCCCCGCCAAGATTATTAGCTCCCCTCTGGGTGCAGTAAGTCCTGCAAGCAGTAGTCTACTCTTTTGGGACACACTCTTGTTGTTTTATGAGAGAAACTCCAGGTCAAGTGATGTTCACACGAGTCGTCATGGTGCCCTGTTGCCCCCGGTTATCTCTCTGGATGTTGGAGTTGGAGGGCCTCCTCACTCGAGGTCGGTGTGCCCACGGAGCGAACCCTGCAACTTCAGGGCATGGTTGGTGGTTAGGATCACCACGTGGGGTCCTTTTCCCTTAGGAGGGAGGTGGCCTTTTGGGCTGCTGATTTCCAGGTTTTTAGATACCGCCAGTATCTTGGCCAGATGTGGCAGTGGGCCAAGCCCCTTAGTGACCGTAGTTTATCCTACCTGGATGGCATTCTTGCATTGTTCCATTTCAAGTGGTCCCAGTTTTTGCACTAATTCTCCAATGGCGATTCACCTTTCACCGGGAATGTAAAGGTCAAAGGGTTTAGCTAAATTAGGGAGTTCCAGGGCAAGGGTCTGAATTGACTGCTCTTTCCATTCTTGAAAGGCCACTTCTGGATTCTATTCAAAAGGATCATCATCTTTTCCTTTCAGTGTTTCATATAGAGGCCCAGCTAGTAGACTGTAGCTGGGGATCCAGAAGCAGCAAACCCTGGCCTCCCCAGGAACCCCTAAGCTGTCTTCTAGTTTTAGAAAGGGGTAAGGCTGAAAATGGTTTCTTCCCTTTCCTGGGATGGGCTTCTCTGACCTTCTGTGAGAATGAAGCCCAGGCAGGTCACCGCAGTCTGTGATATTTGAGCTTTTTCTTGGACAACTTCTATCCTTTATTGGCTTGGTAGTTCAGAGGCCTCCTTAGTAGGGCTGGTGATCAGAATGTCGTCTGCATATTGAAGGAGGGTTTCCTTTTCCAGAGGTAGAACTTTTAGGTCTTTAGCTAAGCTTTCCCCAAAGATGGTGTGGGAATTTTTGCACCCTTGGGGCCAGACGGCCCGGAAGTATTGTTTTAGTTGTATGTTGAGTCCTGCCACTCACAAGCCAAAATTTCTTGTGACTCTGGGACTAATGGAATACAAAAGAAGGCATCATTGAAGACTAATACAGAATACCATGTCCTGGTGGTTGGTAGAATGACCAGCAGGGTGTAGGAATTAGGAGCAACTGGAGGTATATCCTCGGTGGCTTCACTGACTGTCCTGACATCCTTTACCAGGTCCCCAGCAGCCCATGGGGCTCTCGTGGTCAGACCAATCCCAGAATATGGAGCTCACCTGGGCAGGTACCCCACCCCCACCCCAGCCCACGGGGCTCTCGTGGTCAGGCCCCTCCCAGGATACAGAGCTACCCTTGCAGGTACCGTGGCAGGGCTGGGCACACAGGAACCATGCACATAGCCCTCATTGCAGAGCACCCCCAGCTCACCTGTCGCTCAGAGCTGACACAGAGCACCTCAGAGCAGGACTTGAACTAACAAACAGCAGCTGCGACAGGTCTGTGACCCTGGGCATCACTCCGTGAGGCCTCCCTCCACCTGGTCTTCCAGAGACTTCCACTGCACCCGGGGCACCAGGCCTCTGTCTCCAACCACCACCCACCCCTCCTCTCCCTGACTCCTGGGTTCCTCTCATTAGGAGAGGGTTTTCTTGAAGTTGTCTCCCACTCATGGGCCAGATAAAATGATTAGAAAACAAGCCAAAGCTGCAGCCCCTTGTCTATCCTGACTCTCAGGAGCCCACACCTGTTCCTTGGACCTGGCCGGTTCAGCAAGTTCCATTTTCTGCAACTGTGAGCCCCTGAGGGGTGATGATTGGCTGACCTGGGCAGCCTTACCGTGCCGGCCAGCCCTCCCCAGGTGTGCCTGGGTTGAGATCAATATAAATACCACTCCAGGCAGCAAGAGCCCCTGCAGCCGTGCCTGACGCCATTTTCTCTGCCCTGTCAGCAGTCTCGGGGCTGGGCTGGTGGGAGGGAGTGAGAGGCCACGGCTTTGTGGGTGGCCCAGTGTGAGTGGGGCTCTGCTGGACTTTCTGCAGCAGTTGCCAGGCTGCCACCTGCTAAAGAAGAGGGTGTGTCACCCATACCTGCTGCTGGAATTTCTCCCTGGGCAGAGGTGAGGAAGGAAAAAAGCAGTGGGGGCAGGGACAGGACGGGTATCTCAGGCAGGGAAATGGAAATCTTCCAGAAGAGCACCCAGGGCCAGGACCATCCTGGCTGGCCTGCAGGCACCAAGTCGGCTGGCATGCTGTCACTCGTGTGGCTCTATGGCCCTTCCTCTAGGCTTTCAAGTCCTTGTATATATTCAGGTGTTTTACCTGGGACGGGTGGGAATAGTTCAGCAGCAACTGGCCTGGGGCTCAGCTCACGTTTACTCACAGATGCCTCGGCACGGTGCCCCAGCTTTGCAATGAGGACGCTTGTTGCGTGGGGGCTGCTGGCTGAATGGGAGACGATTCCCCACCACTGACCAACTTCAGAATTGTTTACAACTGGAGCAAGTGCCTGATACGGTTTTCCTCTGTGTAACTGGTGGGTTCTGTGTTTTTTTTCTCTTTTTCGTTTTTGGTTCAAGGTAGATTTTATTCCTCTTTTTTGTATTTACAGATATAAGCATGGAAATAATTTATTCATATAAATACATGTATGTGCAGGGAATAATTGTTTTTTCTGTTTTATTTTTTAAATTTTATTTCTTTTTAATTTTGAATTTTATTTTATATTTTTATACAGCAGGTTCTTATTGGTTATCTATTTTATACATATAAATGTATACATGCCAATCCCAGTCTCTCAACTCCTCCCACCACCACCCCCCCAACAGCTTTCCCCCCTTGTTGTCCATACGTTTGTTGTCTACATCTGTTGCTCTATTTATGCCTTGCAAAATGGTTAATCTGTACAGTTTTTCTAGGTTCCACATATATGCATGAATATACAAGATTTGTTTTTCTCTTTCTGACTTACTTCACTCTGTATGACAGTCTCTAGATCCATCGACGTCTCTACAAATTACCCAATTTCATTCCTTTTCATGGCTTAGTAATATTCCATTTTATATATGTACCACAGCTTTATGCATTCGTCTGTCTGTGGGCATTTAGGTTGCTTCCATTACCTCGATATTGTAAATAGTGATGCAATGAACATTGCGGTGAATGACTCTTTTTGATTTATGGTTTTGTCTGGGTATATGTCCAGTACTGGGATTGCTGTATCATATGGTAATTCTATTGTTAGTTTCTTAAGAAATTCCATATTGTTCTCCATAATGACTGTATCAATTTATATTCCCAACAATAGTGGAAGAGGGTTCTTTTTCTCCACACCCTTTCCAGCATTTTTTGTTTGTAGATTTTCAATGATGCCTATTCTACCAGGTGTGAGGTGATACCTCATTGTTGAATCCATTTCGTTGAGCAAGGGGTAGCTCTTGTCTATTAAATATTTGGCTTATGGAACGGTATCTGTGCTAATTTCAAACTCTGCTTTTATGCAGCACCCCAACTCACCTTCCCCCTTACGCAGGCATAAGTTGGTTTTCTAAACTTGAGACCCTGTTCTGTTTTGTAATTCAGTTCATGTGTAGCCAAGTTCACATTCCGTGTATTAGTGATACCTTATGATGTTTCTTTTTCTGTGTGACTTATTTCACTTAGAATCATCGTGCCTCAATGCACTCATTATGCTGGTACGGGCCTGGTGACATAGATTTCATTGCTGAGTGGTATTCTGTTGTACATAAGTACCGCAACTTCTTTATCCATTATTTGCTCTCTGGGATATTTAACTTGTGCCATAGAAGAGATTTCTGTAAAAAGAGCCATCCCAAATTTTGGGGTTGCTGTGTCTTTTTGATATTAATTTCCCTAAGCTATAGGACCATAAGTGGAAGTGCCCTAGGCTCTGTTGCTTTGTTTTTTAGATGTTTCAGGAAACACCATACACATCTCCCGAGTGTCTGTTGGCAATTTACATCCCGCCCATCAGCATAACAAGGCTACCAGTTCTCCATGGCCTGTCCTGCCTTTCTGGGTTTTACACTTTTTTCAGATGGCCCTTTTGACCGGGGGGAAGTGAGACTTCATTGTAGTGCAGATTTCCTTTGCAAGCTTGCTTGGTTGGCCAAAAAGGGCGTATGCGTTTTTTCCTGAATATATTCAGGAAAAAACGCATACGCCCTTTTGGCCAAGTGCATCATTGTGGACGTTCTGCCTCTTTTCCTATGCTTTCAATGCAATTCCAGTCTACCTCCTGAAATCGGTTTCCTGCAATTCTGCCCCGCTTTCAAGTCCTCTTGGCAGCCTTACTTCAGTCTATTTTTGGACGATAGCTGTCATTTATAACTCTGCAGGTTTGTGAATTACAGTGCCCCTGAGCTCCTTTCTTCAACTCGCTTTCTTGTGACCTGGCCGCAACACCGCAGGATGGCTTCAGGCCTTAATCTGGTTCCGGCCCGGCACGCTGAGCCTTTGGTTAATTCCTCTTCCTGGTGGGAAATGAGAGTTAAATTTGCCCGTTCAGACACCTCCAGCTAGCCTCTCATTGGTTCTCGCTATTCCTGTTCATCTTCCGCAGAAATTGCAAACTGGGCCAAACAGGAGGTTAAAGGCACTGACTCTCCAAGTCGGGAGAGTGTTAGTAAAGCGTCTGGAATGTTGCACCCGAGTACCAGGGGAGGAAAACTGAGACATATTTGAACACGTCTCCCGTTCACATGGTTGATCATACTCTGGGTTCCACATGCATGTTTTAGCTGAAGGAAGAATAACTAAAACCTGGAGAGTTGAGACCCGTGTAATGGGTACCATGCAATATGACTTCAAAGGGTCTTCATTTGCTCACCGAACCTCTCCAATCCTATCACTGCTGCGTTTATGCCCCTGTACACACGCTTGATTCTCTTTTGGAGACATAGCAATCCATAGGTTTTAAGATACTTACTAGTCAGGTACATTCTTAGGCGTTTAATATGGGGTGTTGAGTCCATTTCGTTGAGCAAGGAGTAGCTCTTGTCTATTCCATATTTGGCTTAAGGAACTTTATCTGTGCTCATTTCAATCTCTGGTTTTATGCAGCACCCCAACTCACCTTTCCCCTTAAGCAAGCATAAGTTGGTTTTCTAAATTTGAGACCCTGTTCTGTTTTGGAATGCAGTTCCTGTGTAGCCAAGTTTACATTCCGTGTATTAGTGATATCTTATGATGTTTCTTTTTCTGTGTGACTTATTTCAGTTAGAATCATCGTACCTGAATCCACTCATTATGCTGCTAAGGGCCTGATGACATAGATTTCATTGCTGAGTGATACTGCATTGTACGTAAGTACCACAAGTTCTTTATCCATTTTTCACTTTCTGCGATGTTGAACTTGTACTGTAAACGAGGTTCTTGTAAACAGAGCCGTTCGAAACTTTGGGGTGGCTGTGTCTTTTTGATTTTAAATTCCGTAATCTATAGGACCATAAGTGGAAGTGCCCTAGGCTCTGTTGCTTTGTTTTTTAGATGTTTCAGGAAACACCATACACTTCTCCCGAGTGTTTGTTGGCAATTTACATCCCGCCCATCAGCATAACAAGGCTCCCAGTTCTCCATGGCCTGTCCTGCCTTTCTGGATTTTACACTTTTTTCAGATGGCCCTTTTGACCGGGGGGAAGTGAGACTTCATTGTAGTGCAGATTTCCTTTGCAAGCTTGCTTGGTTGGCCAAAAAGGGCGTATGCGTTTTTTCCTGAATATATTCAGGAAAAAACGCATACGCCCTTTTTGGCCAAGTGCATCATTGTGTACGTTCTGCCTCTTTTCCTATGCTTTCAATGCAATTCCAGTCTACCTCCTGAAATCGGTTTCCTGCAATTCTGCCCCGCTTTCAAGTCCTCTTGGCAGCCTTACTTTAGTCTATTTTTGGACGATAGCTGTCATTTATAACTCTGCAGGTTTGTGAATTACAGTGCCCCTGAGCTCCTTTCTTCAACTCGCTTTCTTTTGAGCTGGCCGCAACACCGCAGGATGGCTTCAGGCCCTAATCTGGTTCCGGTACGGCACGCTGAGCCTTTGGTTATTTCCTCTTCCTGGTGGGAAATGAGAGTTAAATTTGCCCGTCCAGACACCTCCAGCTAGTCTCTCATTGGTTCTCGCTATTCCTGTTCATCTTCCGCAGAAATTGCAAACTGGGCCAAACAGGAGGTTAAAGGGACTGACTCTCCAAGTGGGGAGAGTGTTAGTAAAGCGTCTGGAATGTTGCACCCGAGTACCAGGGGAGGAAAACTCAGACATATTTGAACACGTCTCCCGATCTCATGGTTGATCATACTCTGGGTTCCACATGCGTGTTTTAGCTGAAGGATGAATACCTAAAATCTGCGTAGTTGAAACCCGTGGAATGAGTACCATGCCATATGACTTCAAAGGGTCTTCATTTGCTCACGGAACCTCTCCAATCCTATCACTGCTGCGTTTATGCCCCTGTACACATGCTTGATTCTCTTTCGGAGACATAGCAATCTATAGGTTTTAAGATACTTACTAGTCAGGTACATTCTTAGGCGTTTAATATGCGGTGTTGAGTCCATTTCGTTGAGCAAGGAATAGCTCTTGTCTATTCCATATTTGGCTTAAGGAACTTTGTGCTCATTTCAATCTCTGGTTTTATGCAGCACCCCAACTCACTTTTCCCCTAAAGCAAGCATAAGTTGGTTTTCTAAATTTGAGACCCTGTTCTGTTCTGTAATTCAGTTCCTGTGTAGCCAAGTTTACATTCCGTGTATTACTGATATCTTATGATGTTTCTTTTTCTGTGTGACTTATTTCAGTTAGAATCATCATACCTGAATCCACTCATTGTGCTGCTAAGGGCCTGATGACACAGATTTCATTGCTGAGTGATATTGCTTTGTAAGTAAATACCACAACTTCTTTATCCATTTTTCAATTTCTGCGATGTTGAACTTGTACTGTAAACGAGGTTCTTGTAAACAGAGCCGTTCCAAATTTTGGGTGGCTGTGTCTTTTTGATTTTAAATTCCCTAAGCTATAGGACCATAAGTGGAAGTGCCCTAGGCTCTGTTGGTTTGTTTTTTAGATGTTTCAGGAAACACCATACACTTCTCCCGAGTGGTTGTTGGCAATTTACATCCCGCCCATCAGCATAACAAGGCTCCCAGTTCTCCATGGCCTGTCCTGCCTTTCTGGATTTTACACTTTTTTCAGATGGCCCTTTTGACCGGGGGGAAGTGAGACTTCATTGTAGTGCAGATTTCCTTTGCAAGCTTGCTTGGTTGGCCAAAAAGGGCGTATGCGTTTTTTCCTGAATATATTCAGGAAAAAACGCATACGCCCTTTTTGGCCAAGTGCATCATTGTGGACGTTCTGCCTCTTTTCCTATGCTTGCAATGCAATTCCAGTCTACCTCCTGAAATCGGTTTCCTGCAATTCTGCCCCGCTTTCAAGTCCTCTTGGCAGCCTTACTTCAGTCTATTTTTGGACGATAGCTGTCATTTATAACTCTGCAGGTTTGTGAATTACAGTGCCCCTGAGCTCCTTTCTTCAACTCGCTTTCTTTTGACCTGGCCGCAACACCGCAGGATGTCTTCAGGCCCTAATCTGGTTCTGGCACGGCACGCTGAGCCTTTGGTTAATTCCTCTTCCTGGTGGGAAATGAGAGTTAAATTTGCCCATCCAGACACCTCCAGCTAGTCTCTCATTGGTTCTCGCTATTCCTGTTCATCTTCCACAGAAATTGCAAACTGGGCCAAACAGGAGGTTAAAGGGACTGACTCTCCAAGTGGGGAGAGTGTTAGTAAAGCGTCTGGAATGTTGCACCCGAGTACCAGGGTACGAAAACTGAGACATATTTGAACACGTCTCCCGATGACATGGTTGATCATACTCTAGGTTCCACATGCATGTTTTAGCTGAAGGAAGAATACCTTAAACCTGGGTAGTTGAAACCCGTGGAATGGGTACCATGCAATATGACTTCAAAGGGTCTTCATTTGCTCACCGAACCTCTCCAATCCTATCACTGCTGCGTTTATGCCCCTGTACACATGCTTGATTCTCTTTCGGAGACATAGCAATCCATAGGTTTTAAGATACTTACTAGTCAGGTACATTCTTAGGCATTTAATATGCGGTGTTGAGTCCATTTCGTTGAGCAAGGAGTAGCTCTTGTCTATTCCATATTTGGCGTAAGGAACTTTATCTGTGCTCATTTCAATCTCTGGTTTTATGCAGCACCCCAACTCACCTTTACCCTTAAGCAAGCATAAGTTGGTTTTCTAAATTTGAGACCCTGTTCTGTTCTGTAATTCAGTTCCTGTGTAGCCAAGTTTACATTCCGTGTATTAGTGATATCTTATGATGTTTCTTTTTCTGTGTGACTTATTTCAGTTAGAATCATCGTACCTGAATCCACTCATTATGATGCTACGGGCCTGATGACATAGATTTCATTGCTGAGTGATACTGCATTGTACGTAAGTACCACAAGTTCTTTATCCATTTTTCACTTTCTGCGATGTTGAACTTGTACTGTAAACGAGGTTCTTGTAAACAGAGCCGTTCGAAACTTTGGGGTGGCTGTGTCTTTTTGATTTTAAATTCCCTAAGCTATAGGACCATAAGTGGAAGTGCCCTAGGCTCTGTTGCTTTGTTTTTTAGATGTTTCAGGAAACACCATACATTTCTCCCGAGTGTTTGTTGGCAATTTACATCCCGCCCTTCAGCATAACAAGGATCCCAGTTCTCCATGGCCTGTCCTGCCTTTCTGGATTTTACACTTTTTTCAGTTGGCCCTTTTGACCGGGGGGAAGTGAGACTTCATTGTAGTGCAGATTTCCTTTGCAAGCTTGCTTGGTTGGCCAAAAAGGGCGTATGCGTTTTTTCCTGAATATATTCAGGAAAAAACGCATACGCCCTTTTTGGCCAAGTGCATCATTGTGGACGTTCTGCCTCTTTTCCTATGCTTTCAATGCAATTCCAGTCTACCTCCTGAAATCGGTTTCCTGCAATTCTGCCCCGCTTTCAAGTCCTCCTGGCAGCCTTACTTCAGTCTATTTTTGGACGATAGCTGTCATTTATAACTCTGCAGGTTTGTGAATTACAGTGCCCCTGAGCTCCTTTCTTCAACTCGCTTTCTTTTGAGCTGGCCGCAACACCGCAGGATGGCTTCAGGCCCTAATCTGGTTCCGGCACGGCATGCTGAGCCTTTGGTTATTTCCTCTTCCTGGTGGGAAATGAGAGTTAAATTTGCCCGTCCAGACACCTCCAGCTAGTCTCTCATTGGTTCTCGCTATTCCTGTTCATCTTCCACAGAAATTGCAAACTGGGCCAAACAGGAGGTTAAAGGCGCTGACTTTCCAAGTGGGGAGAGTGTTAGTAAAGCGTCTGGAATGTTGCACCCGAGTACCAGGGGAGGAAAACTGAGACATATTTGAACACGTCTCCCGTTCACATGGTTGATCATACTTGGGTTCCACATGCATGTTTTAGCTGAAGGAAGAATACCTTAAACCTGGAGAGTTGAGACCCGTGTAATGGGTACCATGCAATATGACTTCAAAGGGTCTTCATTTGCTCACCGAACCTCTCCAATCCTATCACTGCTGCGTTCATGCCCCTGTACACATGCTTGATTCTCTTTCGGAGACATAGCAATCCATAGGTTTTAAGATACTTACTAGTCAGGTACATTCTTAGGCGTTTAATATGCGGTGTTGAGTCCATTTCGTTGTGCAAGGAGTAGCTCTTGTCTATTCCATATTTGTCTTAAGTAACTTTATCTGTGCTCATTTCAATCTCTGGTTTTATGCAGCACCCCAACTCACCTTTCCCCTTAAGCAAGCATAAGTTGGTTTTCTAAATTTGAGACCCCGTTCTGTTCTGTAATTCAGTTCCTGTGTAGCCAAGTTTACATTCCGTGTATTACTGATATCTTATGATGTTTCTTTTTCTGTGTGACTTATTTCAGTTAGAATCATCATACCTGAATCCACTCATTGTTCTGCTAAGGGCCTGATGACATAGATTTCATTGCTGAGTGATATTGCTTTGTAAGTAAATACCACAACTTCTTTATCCATTTTTCACTTTCTGCGATGTTGAACTTGTACTGTAAACGAGGTTCTTGTAAACAGACGCGTCCGAAACTTTGGGGTGGCTGTGTCTTTTTGATTTTAATTTTCCTAAGCTATAGGACCATAAGTGGCAATGCCCTAGGCTCTGTTGCTTTGTTTTTTAGATGTTTCAGGAAACACCATACACTTCTCCCGAGTGTCTGTTGGCAATTTACATCCCGCCCATCAGCATAACAAGGCTCCCAGTTCTCCATGGCCTGTCCTGCCTTTCTGGATTTTACACTTTTTTCAGATGGCCCTTTTGACCGGGGGGAAGTGAGACTTCATTGTAGTGCAGATTTCCTTTGCAAGCTTGCTTGGTTGCCCAAAAAGGGCGTATGCGTTTTTTCCTGAATATATTCAGGAAAAAACGCATACGCCCTTTTTGGCCAAGTGCATCATTGTGGACGTTCTGCCTCTTTTCCTATGCTTTCAATGCAATTCCAGTCTACCTCCTGAAATCGGTTTCCTGCAATTCTGCCCCGCTTTCAAGTTCTCTTGGCAGCCTTACTTCAGTCTATTTTTGGACGATAGCTGTCATTTATAACTCTGCAGGTTTGTGAATTACAGTGCCCCTGAGCTCCTTTCTTCAACTCGCTTTCTTTTGAGCTGGCCGCAACACCGCAGGATGGCTTCAGGCCCTAATCTGGTTCCGGTACGGCACGCTGAGCCTTTGGTTAATTCCTCTTCCTGGTGGGAAATGAGAGTTAAATTTGCCCGTCCAGACACCTCCAGCTAGCCTCTCATTGGTTCTCGCTATTCCTGTTCATCTTCCGCAGAAATTGCAAACTGGGCCAAACAGGAGGTTAAAGGCGCTGACTTTCCAAGTGGGGAGAGTGTTAGTAAAGCGTCTGGAATGTTGCACCCGAGTACCAGGGGAGGAAAACTGAGACATATTTGAACACGTCTCCCGTTCACATGGTTGATCATACTTGGGTTACACATGCATGTTTTAGCTGAAGGAAGAATACCTAAAACCTGGGTAGTTGAAACCCGTGGAATGGGTACCATGCAATATGACTTCAAAGGGTCTTCATTTGCTCACCGAACCTCTCCAATCCTATCACTGCTTCGTTTATGCCCCTGTACACATGCTTGATTCTCTTTCGGAGACATAGCAATCCATAGGTTTTAAGATACTTACTAGTCAGGTACATTCTTAGGCGTTTAATATGCGGTGTTGAGTCCATTTCGTTGAGCAAGGAGTAGCTCTTGTCTATTCCATATTTGGCTTAAGGAACTTTATCTGTGCTCATTTCAATCTCTGGTTTTATGCAGCACCCCAACTCACCTTTACCCTTAAGCAAGCATAAGTTGGTTTTCTAAATTTGAGACCCTGTTCTGTTCTGTAATTCAGTTCCTGTGTAGCCAAGTTTCCATTCCGTGTATTAGTGATATCTTATGATGTTTCTTTTTCTGTGTGACTTATTTCAGTTAGAATCATCATACCTGAATCCACTCATTGTGCTGCTAAGGGCCTGATGACACAGATTTCATTGCTGAGTGATATTGCTTTGTAAGTAAATACCACAACTTCTTTATCCATTTTTCACTTTCTGCGATGTTGAACTTGTACTGTAAACGAGGTTCTTGTAAACAGAGCCGTTCCAAACTTTGGGGTGGCTGTGTCTTTTTGATTTTAAATTCCCTAAGCTATAGGACCATAAGTGGAAGTGCCCTAGCTTCTGTTGCTTTGTTTTTTAGATGTTTCAGGAAACACCATACACTTCTCCCAAGTGGTTGTTGGCAATTTACATCCCTCCCATCAGCATAACAAGGCTCCCAGTTCTCCATGGCCTGTCCTGCCTTTCTGGATTTTACACTTTTTTCAGATGGCCCTTTTGACCGGGGGGAAGTGAGACTTCATTGTAGTGCAGATTTCCTTTGCAAGCTTGCTTGGTTGGCCAAAAAGGGCGTATGCGTTTTTTCCTGAATATATTCAGGAAAAAACGCATACGCCCTTTTTGGCCAAGTGCATCATTGTGTACGTTCTGCCTCTTTTCCTATGCTTTCAATGCAATTCCAGTCTACCTCCTGAAATCGGTTTCCTGCAATTCTGCCCCGCTTTCAAGTCCTCTTGGCAGCCTTACTTTAGTCTATTTTTGGACGATAGCTGTCATTTATAACTCTGCAGGTTTGTGAATTTCAGTGCCCCTGAGCTCCTTTCTTCAACTCGCTTTCTTTTGAGCTGGCCGCAACACCGCAGGATGGCTTCAGGCCCTAATCTGGTTCCGGTACGGCACGCTGAGCCTTTGGTTATTTCCTCTTCCTGGTGGGAAATGAGAGTTAAATTTGCCCGTCCAGACACCTCCAGCTAGCCTCTCATTGGTTCTCGCTATTCCTGTTCATCTTCCGCAGAAATTGCAAACTGGGCCAAACAGGAGGTTAAAGGGACTGACTCTCCAAGAGGGGAGAGTGTTAGTAAAGCGTCTGGAATGTTGCACCCGAGTACCAGGGGAGGAAAACTCAGACATATTTGAACACGTCTCCCGATCTCATGGTTGATCATACTCTGGGTTCCACATGCGTGTTTTAGCTGAAGGATGAATACCTAAAATCTGCGTAGTTGAAACCCGTGGAATGAGTACCATGCCATATGACTTCAAAGGGTCTTCATTTGCTCACGGAACCTCTCCAATCCTATCACTGCTGCGTTTATGCCCCTGTACACATGCTTGATTCTCTTTCGGAGACATAGCAATCTATAGGTTTTAAGATACTTACTAGTCAGGTACATTCTTAGGCGTTTAATATGCGGTGTTGAGTCCATTTCGTTGAGCAAGGAATAGCTCTTGTCTATTCCATATTTGGCTTAAGGAACTTTGTGCTCATTTCAATCTCTGGTTTTATGCAGCACCCCAACTCACTTTTCCCCTAAAGCAAGCATAAGTTGGTTTTCTAAATTTGAGACCCTGTTCTGTTCTGTAATTCAGTTCCTGTGTAGCCAAGTTTACATTCCGTGTATTACTGATATCTTATGATGTTTCTTTTTCTGTGTGACTTATTTCAGTTAGAATCATCATACCTGAATCCACTCATTGTGCTGCTAAGGGCCTGATGACACAGATTTCATTGCTGAGTGATATTGCTTTGTAAGTAAATACCACAACTTCTTTATCCATTTTTCAATTTCTGCGATGTTGAACTTGTACTGTAAACGAGGTTCTTGTAAACAGAGCCGTTCCAAATTTTGGGTGGCTGTGTCTTTTTGATTTTAAATTCCCTAAGCTATAGGACCATAAGTGGAAGTGCCCTAGGCTCTGTTGGTTTGTTTTTTAGATGTTTCAGGAAACACCATACACTTCTCCCGAGTGGTTGTTGGCAATTTACATCCCGCCCATCAGCATAACAAGGCTCCCAGTTCTCCATGGCCTGTCCTGCCTTTCTGGATTTTACACTTTTTTCAGATGGCCCTTTTGACCGGGGGGAAGTGAGACTTCATTGTAGTGCAGATTTCCTTTGCAAGCTTGCTTGGTTGGCCAAAAAGGGCGTATGCGTTTTTTCCTGAATATATTCAGGAAAAAACGCATACGCCCTTTTTGGCCAAGTGCATCATTGTGGACGTTCTGCCTCTTTTCCTATGCTTGCAATGCAATTCCAGTCTACCTCCTGAAATCGGTTTCCTGCAATTCTGCCCCGCTTTCAAGTCCTCTTGGCAGCCTTACTTCAGTCTATTTTTGGACGATAGCTGTCATTTATAACTCTGCAGGTTTGTGAATTACAGTGCCCCTGAGCTCCTTTCTTCAACTCGCTTTCTTGTGACCTGGCCGCAACACCGCAGGATGTCTTCAGGCCCTAATCTGGTTCTGGCACGGCACGCTGAGCCTTTGGTTAATTCCTCTTCCTGGTGGGAAATGAGAGTTAAATTTGCCCATCCAGACACCTCCAGCTAGTCTCTCATTGGTTCTCGCTATTCCTGTTCATCTTCCACAGAAATTGCAAACTGGGCCAAACAGGAGGTTAAAGGGACTGACTCTCCAAGTGGGGAGAGTGTTAGTAAAGCGTCTGGAATGTTGCACCCGAGTACCAGGGTACGAAAACTGAGACATATTTGAACACGTCTCCCGATGACATGGTTGATCATACTCTAGGTTCCACATGCATGTTTTAGCTGAAGGAAGAATACCTTAAACCTGGGTAGTTGAAACCCGTGGAATGGGTACCATGCAATATGACTTCAAAGGGTCTTCATTTGCTCACCGAACCTCTCCAATCCTATCACTGCTGCGTTTATGCCCCTGTACACATGCTTGCTTCTCTTTCGGAGACATAGCAATCCATAGGTTTTAAGATACTTACTAGTCAGGTACATTCTTAGGCATTTAATATGCGGTGTTGAGTCCATTTCGTTGAGCAAGGAGTAGCTCTTGTCTATTCCATATTTGGCGTAAGGAACTTTATCTGTGCTCATTTCAATCTCTGGTTTTATGCAGCACCCCAACTCACCTTTACCCTTAAGCAAGCATAAGTTGGTTTTCTAAATTTGAGACCCTGTTCTGTTCTGTAATTCAGTTCCTGTGTAGCCAAGTTTACATTCCGTGTATTAGTGATATCTTATGATGTTTCTTTTTCTGTGTGACTTATTTCAGTTAGAATCATCGTACCTGAATCCACTCATTATGATGCTACGGGCCTGATGACATAGATTTCATTGCTGAGTGATACTGCATTGTACGTAAGTACCACAAGTTCTTTATCCATTTTTCACTTTCTGCGATGTTGAACTTGTACTGTAAACGAGGTTCTTGTAAACAGAGCCGTTCGAAACTTTGGGGTGGCTGTGTCTTTTTTATTTTAAATTCCCTAAGCTATAGGACCATAAGTGGAAGTGCCCTAGGCTCTGTTGCTTTGTTTTTTAGATGTTTCAGGAAACACCATACATTTCTCCCGAGTGTTTGTTGGCAATTTACATCCCGCCCTTCAGCATAACAAGGATCCCAGTTCTCCATGGCCTGTCCTGCCTTTCTGGATTTTACACTTTTTTCAGTTGGCCCTTTTGACCGGGGGGAAGTGAGACTTCATTGTAGTGCAGATTTCCTTTGCAAGCTTGCTTGGTTGGCCAAAAAGGGCGTATGCGTTTTTTCCTGAATATATTCAGGAAAAAACGCATACGCCCTTTTTGGCCAAGTGCATCATTGTGGACGTTCTGCCTCTTTTCCTATGCTTTCAATGCAATTCCAGTCTACCTCCTGAAATCGGTTTCCTGCAATTCTGCCCCGCTTTCAAGTCCTCCTGGCAGCCTTACTTCAGTCTATTTTTGGACGATAGCTGTCATTTATAACTCTGCAGGTTTGTGAATTACAGTGCCCCTGAGCTCCTTTCTTCAACTCGCTTTCTTTTGAGCTGGCCGCAACACCGCAGGATGGCTTCAGGCCCTAATCTGGTTCCGGCACGGCATGCTGAGCCTTTGGTTATTTCCTCTTCCTGGTGGGAAATGAGAGTTAAATTTGCCCGTCCAGACACCTCCAGCTAGTCTCTCATTGGTTCTCGCTATTCCTGTTCATCTTCCACAGAAATTGCAAACTGGGCCAAACAGGAGGTTAAAGGCGCTGACTTTCCAAGTGGGGAGAGTGTTAGTAAAGCGTCTGGAATGTTGCACCCGAGTACCAGGGGAGGAAAACTGAGACATATTTGAACACGTCTCCCGTTCACATGGTTGATCATACTTGGGTTCCACATGCATGTTTTAGCTGAAGGAAGAATACCTTAAACCTGGAGAGTTGAGACCCGTGTAATGGGTACCATGCAATATGACTTCAAAGGGTCTTCATTTGCTCACCGAACCTCTCCAATCCTATCACTGCTGCGTTCATGCCCCTGTACACATGCTTGATTCTCTTTCGGAGACATAGCAATCCATAGGTTTTAAGATACTTACTAGTCAGGTACATTCTTAGGCGTTTAATATGCGGTGTTGAGTCCATTTCGTTGTGCAAGGAGTAGCTCTTGTCTATTCCATATTTGTCTTAAGTAACTTTATCTGTGCTCATTTCAATCTCTGGTTTTATGCAGCACCCCAACTCACCTTTCCCCTTAAGCAAGCATAAGTTGGTTTTCTAAATTTGAGACCCCGTTCTGTTCTGTAATTCAGTTCCTGTGTAGCCAAGTTTACATTCCGTGTATTACTGATATCTTATGATGTTTCTTTTTCTGTGTGACTTATTTCAGTTAGAATCATCATACCTGAATCCACTCATTGTTCTGCTAAGGGCCTGATGACATAGATTTCATTGCTGAGTGATATTGCTTTGTAAGTAAATACCACAACTTCTTTATCCATTTTTCACTTTCTGCGATGTTGAACTTGTACTGTAAACGAGGTTCTTGTAAACAGACGCGTCCGAAACTTTGGGGTGGCTGTGTCTTTTTGATTTTAATTTTCCTAAGCTATAGGACCATAAGTGGCAGTGCCCTAGGCTCTGTTGCTTTGTTTTTTAGATGTTTCAGGAAACACCATACACTTCTCCCGAGTGTCTGTTGGCAATTTACATCCCGCCCATCAGCATAACAAGGCTCCCAGTTCTCCATGGCCTGTCCTGCCTTTCTGGATTTTACACTTTTTTCAGATGGCCCTTTTGACCGGGGGGAAGTGAGACTTCATTGTAGTGCAGATTTCCTTTGCAAGCTTGCTTGGTTGCCCAAAAAGGGCGTATGCGTTTTTTCCTGAATATATTCAGGAAAAAACGCATACGCCCTTTTTGGCCAAGTGCATCATTGTGGACGTTCTGCCTCTTTTCCTATGCTTTCAATGCAATTCCAGTCTACCTCCTGAAATCGGTTTCCTGCAATTCTGCCCCGCTTTCAAGTTCTCTTGGCAGCCTTACTTCAGTCTATTTTTGGACGATAGCTGTCATTTATAACTCTGCAGGTTTGTGAATTACAGTGCCCCTGAGCTCCTTTCTTCAACTCGCTTTCTTTTGAGCTGGCCGCAACACCGCAGGATGGCTTCAGGCCCTAATCTGGTTCCGGTACGGCACGCTGAGCCTTTGGTTAATTCCTCTTCCTGGTGGGAAATGAGAGTTAAATTTGCCCGTCCAGACACCTCCAGCTAGCCTCTCATTGGTTCTCGCTATTCCTGTTCATCTTCCGCAGAAATTGCAAACTGGGCCAAACAGGAGGTTAAAGGCGCTGACTTTCCAAGTGGGGAGAGTGTTAGTAAAGCGTCTGGAATGTTGCACCCGAGTACCAGGGGAGGAAAACTGAGACATATTTGAACACGTCTCCCGTTCACATGGTTGATCATACTTGGGTTACACATGCATGTTTTAGCTGAAGGAAGAATACCTAAAACCTGGGTAGTTGAAACCCGTGGAATGGGTACCATGCAATATGACTTCAAAGGGTCTTCATTTGCTCACCGAACCTCTCCAATCCTATCACTGCTTCGTTTATGCCCCTGTACACATGCTTGATTCTCTTTCGGAGACATAGCAATCCATAGGTTTTAAGATACTTACTAGTCAGGTACATTCTTAGGCGTTTAATATGCGGTGTTGAGTCCATTTCGTTGAGCAAGGAGTAGCTCTTGTCTATTCCATATTTGGCTTAAGGAACTTTATCTGTGCTCATTTCAATCTCTGGTTTTATGCAGCACCCCAACTCACCTTTACCCTTAAGCAAGCATAAGTTGGTTTTCTAAATTTGAGACCCTGTTCTGTTCTGTAATTCAGTTCCTGTGTAGCCAAGTTTCCATTCCGTGTATTAGTGATATCTTATGATGTTTCTTTTTCTGTGTGACTTATTTCAGTTAGAATCATCATACCTGAATCCACTCATTGTGCTGCTAATGGCCTGATGACACAGATTTCATTGCTGAGTGATATTGCTTTGTAAGTAAATACCACAACTTCTTTATCCATTTTTCACTTTCTGCGATGTTGAACTTGTACTGTAAACGAGGTTCTTGTAAACAGAGCCGTTCCAAACTTTGGGGTGGCTGTGTCTTTTTGATTTTAAATTCCCTAAGCTATAGGACCATAAGTGGAAGTGCCCTAGGCTCTGTTGCTTTGTTTTTTAGATGTTTCAGGAAACACCATACACTTCTCCCGAGTGTTTGTTGGCAATTTACATCCCGCCCTTCAGCATAACAAGGCTCCCAGTTCTCCATGGCCTGTCCTGCCTTTCTGGATTTTACACTTTTTTCAGATGGCCCTTTTGACCGGGGGGAAGTGAGACTTCATTGTAGTGCAGATTTCCTTTGCAACCTTGCTTGGTTGGCCAAAAAGGGCGTATGCGTTTTTTCCTGAATATATTCAGGAAAAAACGCATACGCCCTTTTTGGCCAAGTGCATCATTGTGGACGTTCTGCCTCTTTTCCTATGCTTGCAATGCAATTCCAGTCTACCTCCTGAAATCGGTTTCCTGCAATTCTGCCCTGCTTTCAAGTCCTCTTGGCAGCCTTACTTCAGTCTATTTTTGGACGATATCTGTCATTTATAACTCTGCAGGTTTGTGAATTACAGTGCCCCTGAGCTCCTTTCTTCAACTCGCTTTCTTGTGACCTGGCCGCAAGACCGCAGGATGGCTTCAGGCCCTAATCTGGTTCTGGCATGGCACGCTGAGCCTTAGGTTAATTCCTCTTCCTGGTGGGAAATGAGAGTTAAATTTGCCCATCCAGACACCTCCAGCTAGTCTCTCATTGGTTCTCGCTATTCCTGTTCATCTTCCACAGAAATTGCAAACTGGGCCAAACAGGAGGTTAAAGGGACTGACTCTCCAAGTGGGGAGAGTGTTAGTAAAGCGTCTGGAATGTTGCACCCGAGTACCAGGGGAGGAAAACTGAGACATATTTGAACACGTCTCCCGATCACATGGTTGATCATACTCTAGGTTCCACATGCATGTTTTAGCTGAAGGAAGAATACCTTAAACCTGTGTATTTGAAACCCGTGGAATGGGTACCATGCAATATGACTTCAAAGGGTCTTCATTTGCTCACCGAACCTCTCCAATCCTATCACTGCTGCGTTTATGCCCCTGTACACATGCTTGATTCTGTTTCGGAGACATAGCAATCCATAGGTTTTAAGATACTTACTAGTCAGGTACATTCTTAGGCGTTTAATATGCGGTGTTGAGTCCATTTCGTTGAGCAAGGAGTAGCTCTTGTCTATTCCATATTTGGCTTAAGGAACTTTATCTGTGCTCATTTCAATCTCTGGTTTTATGCAGCACCCCAACTCACCTTTCCCCTTAAGCAAGCATAAGTTGGTTTTCTAAATTTGAGACCCTGTTCTGTTCTGTAATTCAGTTCCTGTGTAGCCAAGTTTCCATTCTGTGTATTAGTGATATCTTATGATATTTCTTTTTCTGTGTGACTTATTTCAGTTAGAATCATCATACCTGAATCCACTCATTGTGCTGCTAAGGTCCTGATGACACAGATTTCATTGCTGAGTGATATTGCTTTGTAAGTAAATACCACAACTTTTTTATCCATTTTTCACTTTCTGCGATGTTGAACTTGTACTGTAAACGAGGTTCTTGTAAACAGAGCCGTTCTAAACTTTGGGGTGGCTGTGTCTTTTTGATTTTAAATTCCCTAAGCTATAGGACCATAAGTGGAAGTGCCCTAGGCTCTGTTGCTTTGTTTTTTAGATGTTTCAGGAAACACCATACACTTCTCCCGAGTGGTTGTTGGCAATTTACATCCCGCCCTTCAGCATAACAAGGCTCCCAGTTCTCCATGGCCTGTCCTGCCTTTCTGGATTTTACACTTTTTTCAGATGGCCCTTTTGACCGGGGGGAAGTGAGACTTCATTGTAGTGCAGATTTCCTTTGCAAGCTTGCTTGGTTGGCCAAAAAGGGCGTATGCGTTTTTTCCTGAATATATTCAGGAAAAAACGCATACGCCCTTTTTGGCCAAGTGCATGATTGTGGACGTTCTGCCTATTTTCCTATGCTTGCAATGCAATTCCAGTCTACCTCCTGAAATCGGTTTCCTGCAATTCTGCCCCGCTTTCAAGTCCTCTTGGCAGCCTTACTTCAGTCTATTTTTGGACGATAGCTGTCATTTATAACTCTGCAGGTTTGTGAATTACAGTGCCCCTGAGCTCCTTTCTTCAACTCGCTTTCTTGTGACCTGGCCGCAACACCGCAGGATGTCTTCAGGCCCTAATCTGGTTCTGGCACGGCACGCTGAGCCTTAGGTTAATTCCTCTTCCTGGTGGGAAATGAGAGTTAAATTTGCCCATCCAGACACCTCCAGCTAGTCTCTCATTGGTTCTCGCTATTCCTGTTCATCTTCCACAGAAATTGCAAACTGGGCCAAACAGGAGGTTAAAGGGACTGACTCTCCAAGTTGGGAGAGTGTTAGTAAAGCGTCTGGAATGTTGCACCTGAGTACCAGGGTACGAAAACTGAGACATATTTGAACACATCTCCCGATCACATGGTTGATCATACTCTAGGTTCCACATGCATGTTTTAGCTGAAGGAAGAATACCTTAAACCTGGGTAGTTGAAACCCGTGGAATGGGTACCATGCAATATGACTTCAAAGGGTCTTCATTTGCTCACCGAACCTCTCCAATCCTATCACTGCTGCGTTTATGCCCCTGTACACATGCTTGATTCTCTTTCGGAGACATAGCAATCCATAGGTTTTAAGATACTTACTAGTCAGGTACATTCTTAGGCATTTAATATGCGGTGTTGGGTCCATTTCGTTGAGCAAGGAGTAGCTCTTGTCTATTCCATATTTGGCTTAAGGAACTTTATCTGTGCTCATTTCAATCTCTGGTTTTATGCAGCACCCCAACTCACCTTTACCCTTAAGCAAGCATAAGTTGGTTTTCTAAATTTGAGACCCTGTTCTGTTCTGTAATTCAGTTCCTGTGTAGCCAAGTTTCCATTCCGTGTATTAGTGATATCTTATGATGTTTCTTTTTCTGTGTGACTTATTTCAGTTAGAATCATCGTACCTGAATCCACTCATTATGCTGCTACGGGCCTGATGACATAGATTTCATTGCTGAGTGATACTGAATTGTACGTAAGTACCACAAGTTCTTTATCCATTTTTCACTTTCTGTGATGTTGAACTTGTACTGTAAACGAGGTTCTTGTAAACAGAGCCGTTCGAAACTTTGGGGTGGCTGTGTCTTTTTGATTTTAAATTCCGTAATCTATAGGACCATAAGTGGAAGTGCCCTAGGCTCTGTTGCTTTGTTTTTTAGATGTTTCAGGAAACACCATACACTTCTCCCGAGTGTTTGTTGGCAATTTACATCCCGCCCTTCAGCATAACAAGGCTCCCAGTTCTCCATGGCCTGTCCTGCCTTTCTGGATTTTACACTTTTTTCAGATGGCCCTTTTGACCGGGGGGAAGTGAGACTTCATTGTAGTGCAGATTTCCTTTGCAAGCTTGCTTGGTTGGCCAAAAAGGGCCTATGCGTTTTTTCCTGAATATATTCAGGAAAAAACGCATACGCCCTTTTTGGCCAAGTGCATCATTGTGGACGTTCTGCCTCTTTTCCTATGCTTTCAATGCAATTCCAGTCTACCTCCTGAAATCGGTTTCCTGCAATTCTGCCCCGCTTTCAAGTCCTCTTGGCAGCCTTACTTCAGTCTATTTTTGGACGATAGCTGTCATTTATAACTCTGCAGGTTTGTGAATTACAGTGCCCCTGAGCTCCTTTCTTCAACTCGCTTTCTTTTGAGCTGGCCGCAACACCGCAGGATGGCTTCAGGCCCTAATCTGGTTCCGGCACGGCACGCTGAGCCTTTGGTTATTTCCTCTTCCTGGTGGGAAATGAGAGTTAAATTTGCCCGTCCAGACACCTCCAGCTAGCCTCTCATTGGTTCTCGCTATTCCTGTTCATCTTCCGCAGAAATTGCAAACTGGGACAAACAGGAGGTTAAAGGCGCTGACTTTCCAAGTGGGGAGAGTGTTAGTAAAGCGTCTGGAATGTTGCACCCGAGTACCAGGGTACGAAAACTGAGACATATTTGAACACGTCTCCCGTTCACATGGTTGATCATACTTGGGATCCACATGCATGTTTTAGCTGAAGGAAGAATACCTAAAACCTGGGTAGTTGAAACCCGTGGAATGGGTACCATGCAATATGACTTCAAAGGGTCTTCATTTGCTCACCGAACCTCTCCAATCCTATCACTGCTGCGTTTATGACCCTGTACACATGCTTGATTCTCTTTCGGAGACATAGCAATCCATAGGTTTTAAGATACTTACTAGTCAGGTACATTCTTAGGCGTTTAATATGCGGTGTTGAGTCCATTTCGTTGAGCAAGGAGTAGCTCTTGTCTATTCCATATTTGGCTTAAGGAAATTTATCTGTGCTCATTTCAATCTCTGGTTTTATGCAGCACCCCAACTCACCTTTCCCCTTAAGCAAGCATAAGTTGGTTTTCTAAATTTGAGACCCTGTTCTGTTCTGTAATTCAGTTCCTGTGTAGCCAAGTTTACATTCCGTGTATTAGTGATATCTTATGATGTTTCTTTTTCTGTGTGACTTATTTCAGTTAGAATCATCGTACCTGAATCCACTCATTATGCTGCTACGGGCCTGATGACATAGATTTCATTGCTGAGTGATACTGCATTGTACGTAAGTACCACAAGTTCTTTATCCATTTTTCACTTTCTGCGATGTTGAACTTGTACTGTAAACGAGGTTCTTGTAAACAGAGCCGTTCGAAACTTTGGGGTGGCTGTGTCTTTTTGATTTTAAATTCCGTAATCTATAGGACCATAAGTGGAAGTGCCCTAGGCTCTGTTGCTTTGTTTTTTAGATGTTTCAGGAAACACCATACACTTCTCCCGAGTGTTTGTTGGCAATTTACATCCCGCCCTTCAGCATAACAAGGCTCCCAGTTCTCCATGGCCTGTCCTGCCTTTCTGGATTTTACACTTTTTTCAGATGGCCCTTTCGACCGGGGGGAAGTGAGACTTCATTGTAGTGCAGATTTCCTTTGCAAGCTTGCTTGGTTGGCCAAAAAGGGCGTATGCGTTTTATCCTGAATATATTCAGGATAAAACGCATACGCCCTTTTTGGCCAAGTGCATCATTGTGGACGTTCTGCCTCTTTTCCTATGCTTTCAATGCAATTCCAGTCTACCTCCTGAAATCGGTTTCCTGCAATTCTGCCCCGCTTTCAAGTCCTCTTGGCAGCCTTACTTCAGTCTATTTTTGGACGATAGCTGTCATTTATAACTCTGCAGGTTTGTGAATTACAGTGCCCCTGAGCTCCTTTCTTCAACTCGCTTTCTTGTGACCTGGCCGCAACACCGCAGGATGTCTTCAGGCCCTAATCTGGTTCTGGCACGGCACGCTGAGCCTTTGGTTAATTCCTCTTCCTGGTGGGAAATGAGAGTTAAATTTGCCCATCCAGACACCTCCAGCTAGTCTCTCATTGGTTCTCACTATTCCTGTTCATCTTCCACAGAAATTGCAAACTGGGCCAAACAGGAGGTTAAAGGGACTGACTCTCCAAGTGGGGAGAGTGTTAGTAAAGCGTCTGGAATGTTGCACCCGAGTACCAGGGTACGAAAACTGAGACATATTTGAACACGTCTCCCGATCACATGGTTGATCATACTCTAGGTCCCACATGCATGTTTTAGCTGAAGGAAGAATACCTTAAACCTGGGTAGTTGAAACCCGTGGAATGGGTACCATGCAATATGACTTCAAAGGGTCTTCATTTGCTCACCGAACCTCTCCAATCCTATCACTGCTGCGTTTATGCCCCTGTACACATGCTTGATTCTCTTTCGGAGACATAGCAATCCATAGGTTTTAAGATACTTACTAGTCAGGTACATTCTTAGGCATTTAATATGCGGTGTTGAGTCCATTTCGTTGAGCAAGGAGTAGCTCTTGTCTATTCCATATTTGGCTTAAGGAACTTTATCTGTGCTCATTTCAATCTCTGGTTTTATGCAGCACCCCAACTCACCTTTACCCTTAAGCAAGCATAAGTTGGTTTTCTAAATTTGAGACCCTGTTCTGTTCTGTAATTCAGTTCCTGTGTAGCCAAGTTTCCATTCCGTGTATTAGTGATATCTTATGATGTTTCTTTTTCTGTGTGACTTATTTCAGTTAGAATCATCGTACCTGAATCCACTCATTATGCTGCTACGGGCCTGATGACATAGATTTCATTGCTGAGTGATACTGCATTGTACGTAAGTACCACAAGTTCTTTATCCATTTTTCACTTTCTGCGATGTTGAACTTATACTGTAAACGAGGTTCTTGTAAACAGAGCCGTTTGAAACTTTGGGGTGGCTGTGTCTTTTTGATTTTAAATTCCCTAAGCTATAGGACCATAAGTGGAAGTGCCCTAGGCTCTGTTGCTTTGTTTTTTAGATGTTTCAGGAAACACCATACACTTCTCCCGAGTGTTTGTTGGCAATTTACATCCCGCCCTTCAGCATAACAAGGCTCCCAGTTCTCCATGGCCTGTCCTGCCTTTCTGGATTTTACACTTTTTTCAGATGGCCCTTTTGACCGGGGGGAAGTGAGACTTCATTGTAGTGCAGATTTCCTTTGCAAGCTTGCTTGGTTGGCCAAAAAGGGCGTATGCGTTTTATCCTGAATATATTCAGGAAAAAACGCATACGCCCTTTTTGGCCAAGTGCATCATTGTGGACGTTCTGCCTCTTTTCCTATGCTTTCAATGCAATTCCAGTCTACCTCCTGAAATCGGTTTCCTGCAATTCTGCCCCGCTTTCAAGTCCTCTTGGCAGCCTTACTTCAGTCTATTTTTGGACGATAGCTGTCATTTATAACTCTGCAGGTTTGTGAATTACAGTGCCCCTGAGCTCCTTTCTTCAACTCACTTTCTTGTGACCTGGCCGCAACACCGCAGGATGTCTTCAGGCCCTAATCTGGTTCTGGCACGGCATGCTGAGCCTTTGGTTAATTCCTCTTCCTGGTGGGAAATGAGAGTTAAATTTGCCCATCCAGACACCTCCAGCTAGTCTCTCATTGGTTCTCGCTATTCCTGTTCATCTTCCGCAGAAATTGCAAACTGGGACAAACAGGAGGTTAAAGGCACTGACTTTCCAATTGGGGAGAGTGTTAGTAAAGCGTCTGGAATGTTGCACCCGAGTACCAGGGGAGGAAAACTGAGACATATTTGAACACGTCTCCCGTTCACATGGTTGATCATACTTGGGTTCCACATGCATGTTTTAGCTGAAGGAAGAATACCTTAAACCTGGGTAGTTGAAACCCGTGGAATGGGTACCATGCAATATGACTTCAAAGGGTCTTCATTTGCTCACCGAACCTCTCCAATCCTATCACTGCTGCGTTTATGCCCCTGTACACATGCTTGATTCTCTTTCGGAGACATAGCAATCCATAGGTTTTAAGATACTTACTAGTCAGGTACATTCTTAGGCGTTTAATATGCGGTGTTGAGTCCATTTCGTTGAGCAAGGAGTAGCTCTTGTCTATTCCATATTTGGCTTAAGGAACTTTATCTGTGCTCATTTCAATCTCTGGTTTTATGCAGCACCCCAACTCACCTTTCCCCTTAAGCAAGCATAAGTTGGTTTTCTAAATTTGAGACCCTGTTCTGTTCTGTAATTCAGTTCCTGTGTAGCCAAGTTTACATTCCGTGTATTACTGATATCTTATGATGTTTCTTTTTCTGTGTGACTTATTTCAGTTAGAATCATCGTACCTGAATCCACTCATTGTGCTGCTAATGTCCTGATGACACAGATTTCATTGCTGAGTGATATTGCTTTGTAAGTAAATACCACAACTTTTTTATCCATTTTTCACTTTCTGCGATGTTGAACTTGTACTGTAAACGAGGTTCTTGTAAACAGAGCCGTTCCAAACTTTGGGGTGGCTGTGTCTTTTTGATTTTAAATTCCCTAAGCTATAGGACCATAAGTGGAAGTGCCCTAGGCTCTGTTGCTTTGTTTTTTAGATGTTTCAGGAAACACCATACACTTCTCCCGAGTGTTTGTTGGCAATTTACATCCCGCCCTTCAGCATAACAAGGCTCCCAGTTCTCCATGGCCTGTCCTGCCTTTCTGGATTTTACACTTTTTTCAGATGGCCCTTTTGACCGGGGGGAAGTGAGACTTCATTGTAGTGCAGATTTCCTTTGCAAGCTTGCTTGGTTGGCCAAAAAGGGCGTATGCGTTTTTTCCTGAATATATTCAGGAAAAAACGCATACGCCCTTTTTGGCCAAGTGCATCATTGTGGACGTTCTGCCTCTTTTCCTATGCTTTCAATGCAATTCCAGTCTACCTCCTGAAATCGGTTTCCTGCAATTCTGCCCCGCTTTCAAGTCCTCTTGGCAGCCTTACTTCAGTCTACTTTTGGACGATAGCTGTCATTTATAACTCTGCAGGTTTGTGAATTTCAGTGCCCCTGAGCTCCTTTCTTCAACTCGCTTTCTTTTGAGCTGGCCGCAACACCGCAGGATGGCTTCAGGCCCTAATCTGGTTCCGGCACGGCACGCTGAGCCTTTGTTTAATTCCTCTTCCTGGTGGGAAATGAGAGTTAAATTTGCCCGTCCAGACACCTCCAGCTAGCCTCTCATTGGTTCTCGCTATTCCTGTTCATCTTCCGCAGAAATTGCAAACTGGGCCAAACAGGAGGTTAAAGGCGCTGACTTTCCAAGCGGGGAGAGTGTTAGTAAAGCGTCTGGAATGTTGCACCCGAGTACCAGGGGAGGAAAACTGAGACATATTTGAACACGTCTCCCGATCACATGGTTGATCATACTTGGGTTCCACATGCATGTTTTAGCTGAAGGAAGAATACCTAAAACCTGGGTAGTTGAAACCCGTGGAATGGGTACCATGCAATATGACTTCAAAGGGTCTTCATTTGCTCACCGAACCTCTCCAATCCTATCACTGCTGCGTTTATGCCCCCGTACACATGCTTGATTCTCTTTCGGAGACATAGCAATCCATAGGTTTTAAGATACTTACTAGTCAGGTACATTCTTAGGCGTTTAATATGCGGTGTTGAGTCCATTTCGTTGAGCAAGGAGTAGCTCTTGTCTATTCCATATTTGGCTTAAGGAACTTTATCTGTGCTCATTTCAATCTCTGGTTTTATGCAGCACCCCAACTCACCTTTACCCTTAAGCAAGCATAAGTTGGTTTTCTAAATTTGAGACCCTGTTCTGTTCTGTAATTCAGTTCCTGTGTAGCCAAGTTTACATTCCGTGTATTACTGATATCTTATGATGTTTCTTTTTCTGTGTGACTTATTTCAGTTAGAATCATCATACCTGAATCCACTCATTGTGCTGCTAAGGGCCTGATGACACAGATTTCATTGCTGAGTGATATTGCTTTGTAAGTAAATACCACAAGTTCTTTATCCATTTTTCACTTTCTGCGATGTTGAACTTGTACTGTAAACGAGGTTCTTGTAAACAGAGCCGTTCCAAACTTTGGGGTGGCTGTGTCTTTTTGATTTTAAATTCCCTAAGCTATAGGACCATAAGTGGAAGTGCCCTAGGCTCTGTTGCTTTGTTTTTTAGATGTTTCAGGAAACACCATACACTTCTCCCGAGTGGTTGTTGGCAATTTACATCCCGCCCATCAGCATAACAAGGCTCCCAGTTCTCCATGGCCTGTCCTGCCTTTCTGGATTTTACACTTTTTTCAGATGGCCCTTTTGACCGGGGGGAAGTGAGACTTCATTGTAGTGCAGATTTCCTTTGCAAGCTTGCTTGGTTGGCCAAAAAGGGCGTATGCGTTTTTTCCTGAATATATTCAGGAAAAAACGCATACGCCCTTTTTGGCCAAGTGCATCATTGTGGACGTTCTGCCTCTTTTCCTATGCTTGCAATGCAATTCCAGTCTACCTCCTGAAATCGGTTTCCTGCAATTCTGCCCCGCTTTCAAGTCCTCTTGGCAGCCTTACTTCAGTCTATTTTTGGACGATAGCTGTCATTTATAACTCTGCAGGTTTGTGAATTACAGTGCCCCTGAGCTCCTTTCTTCAACTCGCTTTCTTGTGACCTGGCCGCAACACCGCAGGATGGCTTCAGGCCCTAATCTGGTTCCGGCCCGGCACGCTGAGCCTTTGGTTAATTCCTCTTCCTGGTGGGAAATGAGAGTTAAATTTGCCCGTCCAGACACCTCCAGCTAGTCTCTCATTGGTTCTCGCTATTCCTGTTCATCTTCCACAGAAATTGCAAACTGGGCCAAACAGGAGGTTAAAGGGACTGACTCTCCAAGTGGGGAGAGTGTTAGTAAAGCATCTGGAATGTTGCACCCGAGTACCAGGGTACGAAAACTGAGACATATTTGAACACGTCTCCCGATCACATGGTTGATCATACTCTAGGTTCCACATGCATGTTTTAGCTGAAGGAAGAATACCTTAAACCTGGGTAGTTGAAACCCGTGGAATGGGTACCATGCAATATGACTTCAAAGGGTCTTCATTTGCTCACCGAATCTCTCCAATCCTATCACTGCTGCGTTTATGCCCCTGTACACATGCTTGATTCTCTTTCGGAGACATAGCAATCCATAGGTTTTAAGATACTTGCTAGTCAGGTACATTCTTAGGCGTTTAATATGCGGTGTTGAGTCCATTTCGTTGAGCAAGGAGTAGCTCTTGTCTATTCCATATTTGGCTTAAGGAACTTTATCTGTGCTCATTTCAATCTCTGGTTTTATGCAGCACCCCAACTCACCTTTACCCTTAAGCAAGCATAAGTTGGTTTTCTAAATTTGAGACCCTGTTCTGTTCTGTAATTCAGTTCCTGTGTAGCCAAGTTTCCATTCCGTGTATTACTGATATCTTATGATGTTTCTTTTTCTGTGTGACTTATTTCAGTTAGAATCATCATACCTGAATCCACTCATTGTGCTGCTAAGGGCCTGATGACATAGATTTCATTGCTGAGTGATAGTGCTTTGTAAGTGAATACCACAACTTCTTTATCCATTTTTCACTTTCTGCGATGTTGAACTTGTACTTTAAACGAGGTTCTTGTAAACAGAGCCGTTCCGAACTTTGGGGTGGCTGTGTCTTTTTGATTTTAATTTCCCTAAGCTATAGGACCATAAGTGGAAGTGCCCTAGGCTCTGTTGCTTTGTTTTTTAGATGTTTCAGGAAACACCATACACTTCTCCCGAGTGGTTGTTGGCAATTTACATCCCGCCCATCAGCATAACAAGGCTCCCAGTTCTCCATGGCCTGTCCTGCCTTTCTGGATTTTACACTTTTTTCAGATGGCCCTTTTGACCGGGGGGAAGTGAGACTTCATTGTAGTGCAGATTTCCTTTGCAAGCTTGCTTGGTTGGCCAAAAAGGGCGTATGCGTTTTTTCCTGAATATATTCAGGAAAAAACGCATACGCCCTTTTTGGCCAAGTGCATCATTGTGGACGTTCTGCCTCTTTTCCTATGCTTTCAATGCAATTCCAGTCTACCTCCTGAAATCGGTTTCCTGCAATTCTGCCCCGCTTTCAAGTCCTCTTGGCAGCCTTACTTCAGTCTATTTTTGGACGATAGCTGTCATTTATAACTCTGCAGGTTTGTGAATTACAGTGCCCCTGAGCTCCGTTCTTCAACTCGCTTTCTTGTGACCTGGCCGCAACACCGCAGGATGGCTTCAGGCCCTAATCTGGTTCCGGCACGGATGCTGAGCCTTTGGTTATTTCCTCTTCCTGGTGGGAAATGAGAGTTAAATTTGCCCGTCCAGACACCTCCAGCTAGTCTCTCATTGGTTCTCGCTATTCCTGTTCATCTTCCGCAGAAATTGCAAACTGGGACAAACAGGAGGTTAAAGGCGCTGACTTTCCAAGTGAGGAGAGTGTTAGTAAAGCGTCTGGAATGTTGCACCCGAGTACCAGGGGAGGAAAACTGAGACATATTTGAACACGTCTCCCGTTCACATGGTTGATCATACTTGGGTTCCACATGCATGTTTTAGCTGAAGGAAGAATACCTTAAACCTGGGTAGTTGAAACCCGTGGAATGGGTACCATGCAATATGCCTTCAAAGGGTCTTCATTTGCTCACCGAACCTCTCCAATCCTATCACTGCTGCGTTTATGCCCCTGTACACATGCTTGATTCTCTTTCGGAGACATAGCAATCCATAGGTTTTAAGATACTTACTAGTCAGGTACATTCTTAGGCGTTTAATATGTGGTGTTGAGTCCATTTCGTTGAGCAAGGAGTAGCTCTTGTCTATTCCATATTTGGCTTAAGGAACTTTATCTGTGCTCATTTCAATCTCTGGTTTTATGCAGCACCCCAACTCACCTTTCCCCTTAAGCAAGCATAAGTTGGTTTTCTAAATTTGAGACCCTGTTCTGTTCTGTAATTCAGTTCCTGTGTAGCCAAGTTTCCATTCCGTGTATTACTGATATCTTATGATGTTTCTTTTTCTGTGTGACTTATTTCAGTTAGAATCATCATACCTGAATCCACTCATTGTGCTGCTAAGGTCCTGATGACACAGATTTCATTGCTGAGTGATATTGCTTTGTAAGTAAATACCACAACTTTTTTATCCATTTTTCACTTTCTGCAATGTTGAACTTGTACTGTAAACGAGGTTCTTGTAAACAGAGCCGTTCGAAACTTTGGGGTGGCTGTGTCTTTTTGATTTTAAATTCCCTAAGCTATAGGACCATAAGTGGAAGTGCCCTAGGCTCTGTTGCTTTGTTTTTTAGATGTTTCAGGAAACACCATACACTTCTCCCGAGTGGTTGTTGGCAATTTACATCCCGCCCTTCAGCATAACAAGGCTCCCAGTTCTCCATGGCCTGTCCTGCCTTTCTGGATTTTACACTTTTTTCAGATGGCCCTTTTGACCGGGGGGAAGTGAGACTTCATTGTAGTGCAGATTTCCTTTGCAAGCTTGCTTGGTTGGCCAAAAAGGGCGTATGCATTTTATCCTGAATATATTCAGGAAAAAACGCATACGCCCTTTTTGGCCAAGTGCATCATTGTGGACGTTCTGCCTCTTTTCCTATGCTTTCAATGCAATTCCAGTCTACCTCCTGAAATCGGTTTCCTGCAATTCTGCCCCGCTTTCAAGTCCTCTTGGCAGCCTTACTTCAGTCTATTTTTGGACGATAGCTGTCATTTATAACTCTGCAGGTTTGTGAATTACAGTGCCCCTGAGCTCCTTTCTTCAACTCGCTTTCTTGTGACCTGGCCGCAACACCGCAGGATGTCTTCAGGCCCTAATCTGGTTCTGGCACGGCACGCTGAGCCTTTGGTTAATTCCTCTTCCTGGTGGGAAATGAGAGTTAAATTTGCCCATCCAGACACCTCCAGCTAGTCTCTCATTGGTTCTCGCTATTCCTGTTCATCTTCCACAGAAATTGCAAACTGGGCCAAACAGGAGGTTAAAGGGACTGACTCTCCAAGTGGGGAGAGTGTTAGTAAAGCGTCTGGAATGTTGCACCCGAGTACCAGGGTACGAAAACTGAGACATATTTGAACACGTCTCCCGATCACATGGTTGATCATACTCTAGGTCCCACATGCATGTTTTAGCTGAAGGAAGAATACCTTAAACCTGGGTAGTTGAAACCCGTGGAATGGGTACCATGCAATATGACTTCAAAGGGTCTTCATTTGCTCACCGAACCTCTCCAATCCTATCACTGCTGCGTTTATGCCCCTGTACACATGCTTGATTCTCTTTCGGAGACATAGCAATCCATAGGTTTTAAGATACTTACTAGTCAGGTACATTCTTAGGCATTTAATATGCGGTGTTGAGTCCATTTCGTTGAGCAAGGAGTAGCTCTTGTCTATTCCATATTTGGCTTAAGGAACTTTATCTGTGCTCATTTCAATCTCTGGTTTTATGCAGCACCCCAACTCACCTTTACCCTTAAGCAAGCATAAGTTGGTTTTCTAAATTTGAGACCCTGTTCTGTTCTGTAATTCAGTTCCTGTGTAGCCAAGTTTACATTCCGTGTATTAGTGATATCTTATGATGTTTCTTTTTCTGTGTGACTTATTTCAGTTAGAATCATCGTACCTGAATCCACTCATTATGCTGCTAAGGGCCTGATGATATAGATTTCATTGCTGAGTGATACTGCATTGTACGTAAGTACCACAAGTTCTTTATCCATTTTTCACTTTCTGCGATGTTGAACTTATACTGTAAACGAGGTTCTTGTAAACAGAGCCGTTCGAAACTTTGGGGTGGCTGTGTCTTTTTGATTTTAAATTCCCTAAGCTATAGGACCATAAGTGGAAGTGCCCTAGGCTCTGTTGCTTTGTTTTTTAGATGTTTCTGGAAACACCATACACTTCTCCCGAGTGTTTGTTGGCAATTTACATCCCGCCCTTCAGCATAACAAGGCTCCCAGTTCTCCATGGCCTGTCCTGCCTTTCTGGATTTTACACTTTTTTCAGATGGCCCTTTTGACCGGGGGGAAGTGAGACTTCATTGTAGTGCAGATTTCCTTTGCAAGCTTGCTTGGTTGGCCAAAAAGGGCGTATGCGTTTTATCCTGAATATATTCAGGAAAAAACGCATACGCCCTTTTTGGCCAAGTGCATCATTGTGGACGTTCTGCCTCTTTTCCTATGCTTTCAATGCAATTCCAGTCTACCTCCTGAAATCGGTTTCCTGCAATTCTGCCCCGCTTTCAAGTCCTCTTGGCAGCCTTACTTCAGTCTATTTTTGGACGATAGCTGTCATTTATAACTCTGCAGGTTTGTGAATTACAGTGCCCCTGAGCTCCTTTCTTCAACTCACTTTCTTGTGACCTGGCCGCAACACCGCAGGATGTCTTCAGGCCCTAATCTGGTTCTGGCACGGCATGCTGAGCCTTTGGTTAATTCCTCTTCCTGGTGGGAAATGAGAGTTAAATTTGCCCATCCAGACACCTCCAGCTAGTCTCTCATTGGTTCTCGCTATTCCTGTTCATCTTCCACAGAAATTGCAAACTGGGCCAAACAGGAGGTTAAAGGGACTGACTCTCCAAGTGGGGAGAGTGTTAGTAAAGCGTCTGGAATGTTGCACCCGAGTACCAGGGTACGAAAACTGAGACATATTTGAACACGTCTCCCGATCACATGGTTGATCATACTCTAGGTCCCACATGCATGTTTTAGCTGAAGGAAGAATACCTTAAACCTGGGTAGTTGAAACCCGTGGAATGGGTACCATGCAATATGACTTCAAAGGGTCTTCATTTGCTCACCGAACCTCTCCAATCCTATCACTGCTGCATTTATGCCCCTGTACACATGCTTGATTCTCTTTCGGAGACATAGCAATCCATAGGTTTTAAGATACTTACGAGTCAGGTACATTCTTAGGCATTTAATATGCGGTGTTGAGTCCATTTCGTTGAGCAAGGAGTAGCTCTTGTCTATTCCATATTTGGCTTAAGGAACTTTATCTGTGCTCATTTCAATCTCTGGTTTTATGCAGCACCCCAACTCACCTTTCCCCTTAAGCAAGCATAAGTTGGTTTTCTAAATTTGAGACCCTGTTCTGTTCTGTAATTCAGTTCCTGTGTAGCCAAGTTTACATTCCGTGTATTAGTGATATCTTATGATGTTTCTTTTTCTGTGTGACTTATTTCAGTTAGAATCATCGTACCTGAATCCACTCATTATGCTGCTACGGGCCTGATGACATAGATTTCATTGCTGAGTGATACTGCATTGTACGTAAGTACCACAAGTTCTTTATCCATTTTTCACTTTCTGCGATGTTGAACTTGTACTGTAAACGAGGTTCTTGTAAACAGAGCCGTTCCAAACTTTGGGGTGGCTGTGTCTTTTTGATTTTAATTTCCCTAAGCTATAGGACCATAAGTGGAAGTGCCCTAGGCTCTGTTGCTTTGTTTTTTAGATGTTTCAGGAAACACCATACACTTCTCCCGAGTGTTTGTTGGCAATTTACATCCCGCCCTTCAGCATAACAAGGCTCCCAGTTCTCCATGGCCTGTCCTGCCTTTCTGGATTTTACACTTTTTTCAGATGGCCCTTTTGACCGGGGGGAAGTGAGACTTCATTGTAGTGCAGATTTCCTTTGCAAGCTTGCTTGGTTGGCCAAAAAGGGCGTATGCGTTTTTTCCTGAATATATTCAGGAAAAAACGCATACGCCCTTTTTGGCCAAGTGCATCATTGTGGACGTTCTGCCTCTTTTCCTATGCTTTCAATGCAATTCCAGTCTACCTCCTGAAATCGGTTTCCTGCAATTCTGCCCCGCTTTCAAGTCCTCTTGGCAGCCTTACTTCAGTCTATTTTTGGACGATAGCTGTCATTTATAACTCTGCAGGTTTGTGAATTACAGTGCCCCTGAGCTCCTTTCTTCAACTCACTTTCTTGTGACCTGGCCGCAACACCGCAGGATGTCTTCAGGCCCTAATCTGGTTCTGGCACGGCATGCTGAGCCTTTGGTTAATTCCTCTTCCTGGTGGGAAATGAGAGTTAAATTTGCCCATCCAGACACCTCCAGCTAGTCTCTCATTGGTTCTCGCTATTCCTGTTCATCTTCCACAGAAATTGCAAACTGGGCCAAACAGGAGGTTAAAGGGACTGACTCTCCAAGTGGGGAGAGTGTTAGTAAAGCGTCTGGAATGTTGCACCCGAGTACCAGGGTACGAAAACTGAGACATATTTGAACACGTCTCCCGATCACATGGTTGATCATACTCTAGGTCCCACATGCATGTTTTAGCTGAAGGAAGAATACCTTAAACCTGGGTAGTTGAAACCCGTGGAATGGGTACCATGCAATATGACTTCAAAGGGTCTTCATTTGCTCACCGAACCTCTCCAATCCTATCACTGCTGCATTTATGCCCCTGTACACATGCTTGATTCTCTTTCGGAGACATAGCAATCCATAGGTTTTAAGATACTTACTAGTCAGGTACATTCTTAGGCATTTAATATGCGGTGTTGAGTCCATTTCGTTGAGCAAGGAGTAGCTCTTGTCTATTCCATATTTGGCTTAAGGAACTTTATCTGTGCTCATTTCAATCTCTGGTTTTATGCAGCACCCCAACTCACCTTTACCCTTAAGCAAGCATAAGTTGGTTTTCTAAATTTGAGACCCTGTTCTGTTCTGTAATTCAGTTCCTGTGTAGCCAAGTTTACATTCCGTGTATTAGTGATATCTTATGATGTTTCTTTTTCTGTGTGACTTATTTCAGTTAGAATCATCGTACCTGAATCCACTCATTATGCTGCTACGGGCCTGATGACATAGATTTCATTGCTGAGTGATACTGCATTGTACGTAAGTACCACAAGTTCTTTATCCATTTTTCACTTTCTGCGATGTTGAACTTGTACTGTAAACGAGGTTCTTGTAAACAGAGCCGTTCCAAACTTTGGGGTGGCTGTGTCTTTTTGATTTTAATTTCCCTAAGCTATAGGACCATAAGTGGAAGTGCCCTAGGCTCTGTTGCTTTGTTTTTTAGATGTTTCAGGAAACACCATACACTTCTCCCGAGTGGTTGTTGGCAATTTACATCCCGCCCACCAGCATAACAAGGCTCCCAGTTCTCCATGGCCTGTCCTGCCTTTCTGGATTTTACACTTTTTTCAGATGGCCCTTTTGACCGGGGGGAAGTGAGACTTCATTGTAGTGCAGATTTCCTTTGCAAGCTTGCTTGGTTGGCCAAAAAGGGCGTATGCGTTTTTTCCTGAATATATTCAGGAAAAAACGCATACGCCCTTTTTGGCCAAGTGCATCATTGTGGACGTTCTGCCTCTTTTCCTGTGCTTTCAATGCAATTCCAGTCTACCTCCTGAAATCGGTTTCCTGCAATTCTGCCCCGCTTTCAAGTCCTCTTGGCAGCCTTACTTCAGTCTATTTTTGGACGATAGCTGTCATTTATAACTCTGCAGGTTTGTGAATTACAGTGCCCCTGAGCTCCTTTCTTCAACTCGCTTTCTTTTGAGCTGGCCGCAACACCGCAGGATGTCTTCAGGCCCTAATCTGGTTCCGGCACGGCACGCTGAGCCTTTGGTTATTTCCTCTTCCTGGTGGGAAATGAGAGTTAAATTTGCCCGTCCAGACACCTCCAGCTAGCCTCTCATTGGTTCTCGCTATTCCTGTTCATCTTCCGCAGAAATTGCAAACTGGGCCAAACAGGAGGTGAAAGGCGCTGTCTTTCCAAGTGGGGAGAGTGTTAGTAAAGCGTCTGGAATGTTGCACCCGAGTACCAGGGGAGGAAAACTGAGACATATTTGAACACGTCTCCCGTTCACATGGTTGATCATACTTGGGTTCCACATGCATGTTTTAGCTGAAGGAAGAATACCTAAAACCTGGGTAGTTGAAACCCGTGGAATGGGTACCATGCAATATGACTTCAAAGGGTCTTCATTTGCTCACCGAACCTCTCCAATCCTATCACTGCTGCGTTTATGCCCCTGTACACATGCTTGATTCTGTTTCGGAGACATAGCAATCCATAGGTTTTAAGATACTTACTAGTCAGGTACATTCTTAGGCGTTTAATATGCGGTGTTGAGTCCATTTCGTTGAGCAAGGAGTAGCTCTTGTCTATTCCATATTTGGCTTAAGGAACTTTATCTGTGCTCATTTCAATCTCTGGTTTTATGCAGCACCCCAACTCACCTTTCCCCTTAAGCAAGCATAAGTTGGTTTTCTAAATTTGAGACACTGTTCTGTTCTGTAATTCAGTTCCTGTGTAGCCAAGTTTACATTCCGTGTATTAGTGATATCTTATGATGTTTCTTTTTCTGTGTGACTTATTTCAGTTAGAATCATCATACCTGAATCCACTCATTGTGCTGCTAAGGGCCTGATGACACAGATTTCATTGCTGAGTGATATTGCTTTGTAAGTAAATACCACAAGTTCTTTATCCATTTTTCACTTTCTGCGATGTTGAACTTGTACTGTAAACGAGGTTCTTGTAAACAGAGCCGTTCCAAACTTTGGGGTGGCTGTGTCTTTTTGATTTTAAATTCCCTAAGCTATAGGACCATAAGTGGAAGTGCCCTAGGCTCTGTTGCTTTGTTTTTTAGATGTTTCAGGAAACACCATACACTTCTCCCGAGTGGTTGTTGGCAATTTACATCCCGCCCATCAGCATAACAAGGCTCCCAGTTCTCCATGGCCTGTCCTGCCTTTCTGGATTTTACACTTTTTTCAGATGGCCCTTTTGACCGGGGGGAAGTGAGACTTCATTGTAGTGCAGATTTCCTTTGCAAGCTTGCTTGGTTGGCCAAAAAGGGCGTATGCGTTTTTTCCTGAATATATTCAGGAAAAAACGCATACGCCCTTTTTGGCCAAGTGCATCATTGTGGAAGTTCTGCCTCTTTTCCTATGCTTGCAATGCAATTCCAGTCTACCTCCTGAAATCGGTTTCCTGCAATTCTGCCCCGCTTTCAAGTCCTCTTGGCAGCCTTACTTCAGTCTATTTTTGGACGATAGCTGTCATTTATAACTCTGCAGGTTTGTGAATTACAGTGCCCCTGAGCTCCTTTCTTCAACTCGCTTTCTTGTGACCTGGCCGCAACACCGCAGGATGGCTTCAGGCCCTAATCTGGTTCCGGCCCGGCACGCTGAGCCTTTGGTTAATTCCTCTTCCTGGTGGGAAATGAGAGTTAAATTTGCCCGTCCAGACACCTCCAGCTAGTCTCTCATTGGTTCTCGCTATTCCTGTTCATCTTCCACAGAAATTGCAAACTGGGCCAAACAGGAGGTTAAAGGGACTGACTCTCCAAGTGGGGAGAGTGTTAGTAAAGCATCTGGAATGTTGCACCCGAGTACCAGGGTACGAAAACTGAGACATATTTGAACACGTCTCCCGATCACATGGTTGATCATACTCTAGGTTCCACATGCATGTTTTAGCTGAAGGAAGAATACCTTAAACCTGGGTAGTTGAAACCCGTGGAATGGGTACCATGCAATATGACTTCAAAGGGTCTTCATTTGCTCACCGAATCTCTCCAATCCTATCACTGCTGCGTTTATGCCCCTGTACACATGCTTGATTCTCTTTCGGAGACATAGCAATCCATAGGTTTTAAGATACTTGCTAGTCAGGTACATTCTTAGGCGTTTAATATGCGGTGTTGAGTCCATTTCGTTGAGCAAGGAGTAGCTCTTGTCTATTCCATATTTGGCTTAAGGAACTTTATCTGTGCTCATTTCAATCTCTGGTTTTATGCAGCACCCCAACTCACCTTTACCCTTAAGCAAGCATAAGTTGGTTTTCTAAATTTGAGACCCTGTTCTGTTCTGTAATTCAGTTCCTGTGTAGCCAAGTTTCCATTCCGTGTATTACTGATATCTTATGATGTTTCTTTTTCTGTGTGACTTATTTCAGTTAGAATCATCATACCTGAATCCACTCATTGTGCTGCTAAGGGCCTGATGACATAGATTTCATTGCTGAGTGATATTGCTTTGTAAGTGAATACCACAACTTCTTTATCCATTTTTCACTTTCTGCGATGTTGAACTTGTACTTTAAACGAGGTTCTTGTAAACAGAGCCGTTCCGAACTTTGGGGTGGCTGTGTCTTTTTGATTTTAATTTCCCTAAGCTATAGGACCATAAGTGGAAGTGCCCTAGGCTCTGTTGCTTTGTTTTTTAGATGTTTCAGGAAACACCATACACTTCTCCCGAGTGGTTGTTGGCAATTTACATCCCGCCCATCAGCATAACAAGGCTCCCAGTTCTCCATGGCCTGTCCTGCCTTTCTGGATTTTACACTTTTTTCAGATGGCCCTTTTGACCGGGGGGAAGTGAGACTTCATTGTAGTGCAGATTTCCTTTGCAAGCTTGCTTGGTTGGCCAAAAAGGGCGTATGCGTTTTTTCCTGAATATATTCAGGAAAAAACGCATACGCCCTTTTTGGCCAAGTGCATCATTGTGGACGTTCTGCCTCTTTTCCTATGCTTTCAATGCAATTCCAGTCTACCTCCTGAAATCGGTTTCCTGCAATTCTGCCCCGCTTTCAAGTCCTCTTGGCAGCCTTACTTCAGTCTATTTTTGGACGATAGCTGTCATTTATAACTCTGCAGGTTTGTGAATTACAGTGCCCCTGAGCTCCGTTCTTCAACTCGCTTTCTTGTGACCTGGCCGCAACACCGCAGGATGGCTTCAGGCCCTAATCTGGTTCCGGCACGGATGCTGAGCCTTTGGTTATTTCCTCTTCCTGGTGGGAAATGAGAGTTAAATTTGCCCGTCCAGACACCTCCAGCTAGTCTCTCATTGGTTCTCGCTATTCCTGTTCATCTTCCGCAGAAATTGCAAACTGGGACAAACAGGAGGTTAAAGGCGCTGACTTTCCAAGTGAGGAGAGTGTTAGTAAAGCGTCTGGAATGTTGCACCCGAGTACCAGGGGAGGAAAACTGAGACATATTTGAACACGTCTCCCGTTCACATGGTTGATCATACTTGGGTTCCACATGCATGTTTTAGCTGAAGGAAGAATACCTTAAACCTGGGTAGTTGAAACCCGTGGAATGGGTACCATGCAATATGCCTTCAAAGGGTCTTCATTTGCTCACCGAACCTCTCCAATCCTATCACTGCTGCGTTTATGCCCCTGTACACATGCTTGATTCTCTTTCGGAGACATAGCAATCCATAGGTTTTAAGATACTTACTAGTCAGGTACATTCTTAGGCGTTTAATATGTGGTGTTGAGTCCATTTCGTTGAGCAAGGAGTAGCTCTTGTCTATTCCATATTTGGCTTAAGGAACTTTATCTGTGCTCATTTCAATCTCTGGTTTTATGCAGCACCCCAACTCACCTTTCCCCTTAAGCAAGCATAAGTTGGTTTTCTAAATTTGAGACCCTGTTCTGTTCTGTAATTCAGTTCCTGTGTAGCCAAGTTTCCATTCCGTGTATTACTGATATCTTATGATGTTTCTTTTTCTGTGTGACTTATTTCAGTTAGAATCATCATACCTGAATCCACTCATTGTGCTGCTAAGGTCCTGATGACACAGATTTCATTGCTGAGTGATATTGCTTTGTAAGTAAATACCACAACTTTTTTATCCATTTTTCACTTTCTGCAATGTTGAACTTGTACTGTAAACGAGGTTCTTGTAAACAGAGCCGTTCGAAACTTTGGGGTGGCTGTGTCTTTTTGATTTTAAATTCCCTAAGCTATAGGACCATAAGTGGAAGTGCCCTAGGCTCTGTTGCTTTGTTTTTTAGATGTTTCAGGAAACACCATACACTTCTCCCGAGTGTTTGTTGGCAATTTACATCCCGCCCTTCAGCATAACAAGGCTCCCAGTTCTCCATGGCCTGTCCTGCCTTTCTGGATTTTACACTTTTTTCAGATGGCCCTTTTGACCGGGGGGAAGTGAGACTTCATTGTAGTGCAGATTTCCTTTGCAAGCTTGCTTGGTTGGCCAAAAAGGGCGTATGCATTTTATCCTGAATATATTCAGGAAAAAACGCATACGCCCTTTTTGGCCAAGTGCATCATTGTGGACGTTCTGCCTCTTTTCCTATGCTTTCAATGCAATTCCAGTCTACCTCCTGAAATCGGTTTCCTGCAATTCTGCCCCGCTTTCAAGTCCTCTTGGCAGCCTTACTTCAGTCTATTTTTGGACGATAGCTGTCATTTATAACTCTGCAGGTTTGTGAATTACAGTGCCCCTGAGCTCCTTTCTTCAACTCGCTTTCTTGTGACCTGGCCGCAACACCGCAGGATGTCTTCAGGCCCTAATCTGGTTCTGGCATGGCACGCTGAGCCTTTGGTTAATTCCTCTTCCTGGTGGGAAATGAGAGTTAAATTTGCCCATCCAGACACCTCCAGCTAGTCTCTCATTGGTTCTCGCTATTCCTGTTCATCTTCCACAGAAATTGCAAACTGGGCCAAACAGGAGGTTAAAGGGACTGACTCTCCAAGTGGGGAGAGTGTTAGTAAAGCGTCTGGAATGTTGCACCCGAGTACCAGGGTACGAAAACTGAGACATATTTGAACACGTCTCCCGATCACATGGTTGATCATACTCTAGGTCCCACATGCATGTTTTAGCTGAAGGAAGAATACCTTAAACCTGGGTAGTTGAAACCCGTGGAATGGGTACCATGCAATATGACTTCAAAGGGTCTTCATTTGCTCACCGAACCTCTCCAATCCTATCACTGCTGCGTTTATGCCCCTGTACACATGCTTGATTCTCTTTCGGAGACATAGCAATCCATAGGTTTTAAGATACTTACTAGTCAGGTACATTCTTAGGCATTTAATATGCGGTGTTGAGTCCATTTCGTTGAGCAAGGAGTAGCTCTTGTCTATTCCATATTTGGCTTAAGGAACTTTATCTGTGCTCATTTCAATCTCTGGTTTTATGCAGCACCCCAACTCACCTTTACCCTTAAGCAAGCATAAGTTGGTTTTCTAAATTTGAGACCCTGTTCTGTTCTGTAATTCAGTTCCTGTGTAGCCAAGTTTACATTCCGTGTATTAGTGATATCTTATGATGTTTCTTTTTCTGTGTGACTTATTTCAGTTAGAATCATCGTACCTGAATCCACTCATTATGCTGCTAAGGGCCTGATGATATAGATTTCATTGCTGAGTGATACTGCATTGTACGTAAGTACCACAAGTTCTTTATCCATTTTTCACTTTCTGCGATGTTGAACTTATACTGTAAACGAGGTTCTTGTAAACAGAGCCGTTCGAAACTTTGGGGTGGCTGTGTCTTTTTGATTTTAAATTCCCTAAGCTATAGGACCATAAGTGGAAGTGCCCTAGGCTCTGTTGCTTTGTTTTTTAGATGTTTCAGGAAACACCATACACTTCTCCCGAGTGTTTGTTGGCAATTTACATCCCGCCCTTCAGCATAACAAGGCTCCCAGTTCTCCATGGCCTGTCCTGCCTTTCTGGATTTTACACTTTTTTCAGATGGCCCTTTTGACCGGGGGGAAGTGAGACTTCATTGTAGTGCAGATTTCCTTTGCAAGCTTGCTTGGTTGGCCAAAAAGGGCGTATGCGTTTTATCCTGAATATATTCAGGAAAAAACGCATACGCCCTTTTTGGCCAAGTGCATCATTGTGGACGTTCTGCCTCTTTTCCTATGCTTTCAATGCAATTCCAGTCTACCTCCTGAAATCGGTTTCCTGCAATTCTGCCCCGCTTTCAAGTCCTCTTGGCAGCCTTACTTCAGTCTATTTTTGGACGATAGCTGTCATTTATAACTCTGCAGGTTTGTGAATTACAGTGCCCCTGAGCTCCTTTCTTCAACTCACTTTCTTGTGACCTGGCCGCAACACCGCAGGATGTCTTCAGGCCCTAATCTGGTTCTGGCACGGCATGCTGAGCCTTTGGTTAATTCCTCTTCCTGGTGGGAAATGAGAGTTAAATTTGCCCATCCAGACACCTCCAGCTAGTCTCTCATTGGTTCTCGCTATTCCTGTTCATCTTCCACAGAAATTGCAAACTGGGCCAAACAGGAGGTTAAAGGGACTGACTCTCCAAGTGGGGAGAGTGTTAGTAAAGCGTCTGGAATGTTGCACCCGAGTACCAGGGTACGAAAACTGAGACATATTTGAACACGTCTCCCGATCACATGGTTGATCATACTCTAGGTCCCACATGCATGTTTTAGCTGAAGGAAGAATACCTTAAACCTGGGTAGTTGAAACCCGTGGAATGGGTACCATGCAATATGACTTCAAAGGGTCTTCATTTGCTCACCGAACCTCTCCAATCCTATCACTGCTGCATTTATGCCCCTGTACACATGCTTGATTCTCTTTCGGAGACATAGCAATCCATAGGTTTTAAGATACTTACGAGTCAGGTACATTCTTAGGCATTTAATATGCGGTGTTGAGTCCATTTCGTTGAGCAAGGAGTAGCTCTTGTCTATTCCATATTTGGCTTAAGGAACTTTATCTGTGCTCATTTCAATCTCTGGTTTTATGCAGCACCCCAACTCACCTTTCCCCTTAAGCAAGCATAAGTTGGTTTTCTAAATTTGAGACCCTGTTCTGTTCTGTAATTCAGTTCCTGTGTAGCCAAGTTTACATTCCGTGTATTACTGATATCTTATGATGTTTCTTTTTCTGTGTGACTTATTTCAGTTAGAATCATCGTACCTGAATCCACTCATTATGCTGCTACGGGCCTGATGACATAGATTTCATTGCTGAGTGATACTGCATTGTACGTAAGTACCACAAGTTCTTTATCCATTTTTCACTTTCTGCGATGTTGAACTTGTACTGTAAACGAGGTTCTTGTAAACAGAGCCGTTCCAAACTTTGGGGTGGCTGTGTCTTTTTGATTTTAATTTCCCTAAGCTATAGGACCATAAGTGGAAGTGCCCTAGGCTCTGTTGCTTTGTTTTTTAGATGTTTCAGGAAACACCATACACTTCTCCCGAGTGTTTGTTGGCAATTTACATCCCGCCCTTCAGCATAACAAGGCTCCCAGTTCTCCATGGCCTGTCCTGCCTTTCTGGATTTTACACTTTTTTCAGATGGCCCTTTTGACCGGGGGGAAGTGAGACTTCATTGTAGTGCAGATTTCCTTTGCAAGCTTGCTTGGTTGGCCAAAAAGGGCGTATGCGTTTTTTCCTGAATATATTCAGGAAAAAACGCATACGCCCTTTTTGGCCAAGTGCATCATTGTGGACGTTCTGCCTCTTTTCCTATGCTTTCAATGCAATTCCAGTCTACCTCCTGAAATCGGTTTCCTGCAATTCTGCCCCGCTTTCAAGTCCTCTTGGCAGCCTTACTTCAGTCTATTTTTGGACGATAGCTGTCATTTATAACTCTGCAGGTTTGTGAATTACAGTGCCCCTGAGCTCCTTTCTTCAACTCACTTTCTTGTGACCTGGCCGCAACACCGCAGGATGTCTTCAGGCCCTAATCTGGTTCTGGCACGGCATGCTGAGCCTTTGGTTAATTCCTCTTCCTGGTGGGAAATGAGAGTTAAATTTGCCCATCCAGACACCTCCAGCTAGTCTCTCATTGGTTCTCGCTATTCCTGTTCATCTTCCACAGAAATTGCAAACTGGGCCAAACAGGAGGTTAAAGGGACTGACTCTCCAAGTGGGGAGAGTGTTAGTAAAGCGTCTGGAATGTTGCACCCGAGTAGCAGGGTACGAAAACTGAGACATATTTGAACACGTCTCCCGATCACATGGTTGATCATACTCTAGGTCCCACATGCATGTTTTAGCTGAAGGAAGAATACCTTAAACCTGGGTAGTTGAAACCCGTGGAATGGGTACCATGCAATATGACTTCAAAGGGTCTTCATTTGCTCACCGAACCTCTCCAATCCTATCACTGCTGCATTTATGCCCCTGTACACATGCTTGATTCTCTTTCGGAGACATAGCAATCCATAGGTTTTAAGATACTTACTAGTCAGGTACATTCTTAGGCATTTAATATGCGGTGTTGAGTCCATTTCGTTGAGCAAGGAGTAGCTCTTGTCTATTCCATATTTGGCTTAAGGAACTTTATCTGTGCTCATTTCAATCTCTGGTTTTATGCAGCACCCCAACTCACCTTTACCCTTAAGCAAGCATAAGTTGGTTTTCTAAATTTGAGACCCTGTTCTGTTCTGTAATTCAGTTCCTGTGTAGCCAAGTTTACATTCCGTGTATTAGTGATATCTTATGATGTTTCTTTTTCTGTGTGACTTATTTCAGTTAGAATCATCGTACCTGAATCCACTCATTATGCTGCTACGGGCCTGATGACATAGATTTCATTGCTGAGTGATACTGCATTGTACGTAAGTACCACAAGTTCTTTATCCATTTTTCACTTTCTGCGATGTTGAACTTGTACTGTAAACGAGGTTCTTGTAAACAGAGCCGTTCCAAACTTTGGGGTGGCTGTGTCTTTTTGATTTTAATTTCCCTAAGCTATAGGACCATAAGTGGAAGTGCCCTAGGCTCTGTTGCTTTGTTTTTTAGATGTTTCAGGAAACACCATACACTTCTCCCGAGTGGTTGTTGGCAATTTACATCCCGCCCACCAGCATAACAAGGCTCCCAGTTCTCCATGGCCTGTCCTGCCTTTCTGGATTTTACACTTTTTTCAGATGGCCCTTTTGACCGGGGGGAAGTGAGACTTCATTGTAGTGCAGATTTCCTTTGCAAGCTTGCTTGGTTGGCCAAAAAGGGCGTATGCGTTTTTTCCTGAATATATTCAGGAAAAAACGCATACGCCCTTTTTGGCCAAGTGCATCATTGTGGACGTTCTGCCCCTTTTCCTGTGCTTTCAATGCAATTCCAGTCTACCTCCTGAAATCGGTTTCCTGCAATTCTGCCCCGCTTTCAAGTCCTCTTGGCAGCCTTACTTCAGTCTATTTTTGGACGATAGCTGTCATTTATAACTCTGCAGGTTTGTGAATTACAGTGCCCCTGAGCTCCTTTCTTCAACTCGCTTTCTTTTGAGCTGGCCGCAACACCGCAGGATGTCTTCAGGCCCTAATCTGGTTCCGGCAGGGCACGCTGAGCCTTTGGTTATTTCCTCTTCCTGGTGGGAAATGAGAGTTAAATTTGCCCGTCCAGACACCTCCAGCTAGCCTCTCATTGGTTCTCGCTATTCCTGTTCATCTTCCGCAGAAATTGCAAACTGGGCCAAACAGGAGGTGAAAGGCGCTGACTTTCCAAGTGGGGAGAGTGTTAGTAAAGCGTCTGGAATGTTGCACCCGAGTACCAGGGGAGGAAAACTGAGACATATTTGAACACGTCTCCCGTTCACATGGTTGATCATACTTGGGTTCCACATGCATGTTTTAGCTGAAGGAAGAATACCTAAAACCTGGGTAGTTGAAACCCGTGGAATGGGTACCATGCAATATGACTTCAAAGGGTCTTCATTTGCTCACCGAACCTCTCCAATCCTATCACTGCTGCGTTTATGCCCCTGTACACATGCTTGATTCTGTTTCGGAGACATAGCAATCCATAGGTTTTAAGATACTTACTAGTCAGGTACATTCTTAGGCGTTTAATATGCGGTGTTGAGTCCATTTCGTTGAGCAAGGAGTAGCTCTTGTCTATTCCATATTTGGCTTAAGGAACTTTATCTGTGCTCATTTCAATCTCTGGTTTTATGCAGCACCCCAACTCACCTTTCCCCTTAAGCAAGCATAAGTTGGTTTTCTAAATTTGAGACCCTGTTCTGTTCTGTAATTCAGTTCCTGTGTAGCCAAGTTTACATTCCGTGTATTACTGATATCTTATGATGTTTCTTTTTCTGTGTGACTTATTTCAGTTAGAATCATCGTACCTGAATCCACTCATTATGCTGCTACGGGCCTGATGACATAGATTTCATTGCTGAGTGATACTGCATTGTACGTAAGTACCACAAGTTCTTTATCCATTTTTCACTTTCTGCGATGTTGAACTTGTACTGTAAACGAGGTTCTTGTAAACAGAGCCGTTCCAAACTTTGGGGTGGCTGTGTCTTTTTGATTTTAATTTCCCTAAGCTATAGGACCATAAGTGGAAGTGCCCTAGGCTCTGTTGCTTTGTTTTTTAGATGTTTCAGGAAACACCATACACTTCTCCCGAGTGTTTGTTGGCAATTTACATCCCGCCCTTCAGCATAACAAGGCTCCCAGTTCTCCATGGCCTGTCCTGCCTTTCTGGATTTTACACTTTTTTCAGATGGCCCTTTTGACCGGGGGGAAGTGAGACTTCATTGTAGTGCAGATTTCCTTTGCAAGCTTGCTTGGTTGGCCAAAAAGGGCGTATGCGTTTTTTCCTGAATATATTCAGGAAAAAACGCATACGCCCTTTTTGGCCAAGTGCATCATTGTGGACGTTCTGCCTCTTTTCCTATGCTTTCAATGCAATTCCAGTCTACCTCCTGAAATCGGTTTCCTGCAATTCTGCCCCGCTTTCAAGTCCTCTTGGCAGCCTTACTTCAGTCTATTTTTGGACGATAGCTGTCATTTATAACTCTGCAGGTTTGTGAATTACAGTGCCCCTGAGCTCCTTTCTTCAACTCACTTTCTTGTGACCTGGCCGCAACACCGCAGGATGTCTTCAGGCCCTAATCTGGTTCTGGCACGGCATGCTGAGCCTTTGGTTAATTCCTCTTCCTGGTGGGAAATGAGAGTTAAATTTGCCCATCCAGACACCTCCAGCTAGTCTCTCATTGGTTCTCGCTATTCCTGTTCATCTTCCACAGAAATTGCAAACTGGGCCAAACAGGAGGTTAAAGGGACTGACTCTCCAAGTGGGGAGAGTGTTAGTAAAGCGTCTGGAATGTTGCACCCGAGTAGCAGGGTACGAAAACTGAGACATATTTGAACACGTCTCCCGATCACATGGTTGATCATACTCTAGGTCCCACATGCATGTTTTAGCTGAAGGAAGAATACCTTAAACCTGGGTAGTTGAAACCCGTGGAATGGGTACCATGCAATATGACTTCAAAGGGTCTTCATTTGCTCACCGAACCTCTCCAATCCTATCACTGCTGCATTTATGCCCCTGTACACATGCTTGATTCTCTTTCGGAGACATAGCAATCCATAGGTTTTAAGATACTTACTAGTCAGGTACATTCTTAGGCATTTAATATGCGGTGTTGAGTCCATTTCGTTGAGCAAGGAGTAGCTCTTGTCTATTCCATATTTGGCTTAAGGAACTTTATCTGTGCTCATTTCAATCTCTGGTTTTATGCAGCACCCCAACTCACCTTTACCCTTAAGCAAGCATAAGTTGGTTTTCTAAATTTGAGACCCTGTTCTGTTCTGTAATTCAGTTCCTGTGTAGCCAAGTTTACATTCCGTGTATTAGTGATATCTTATGATGTTTCTTTTTCTGTGTGACTTATTTCAGTTAGAATCATCGTACCTGAATCCACTCATTATGCTGCTACGGGCCTGATGACATAGATTTCATTGCTGAGTGATACTGCATTGTACGTAAGTACCACAAGTTCTTTATCCATTTTTCACTTTCTGCGATGTTGAACTTGTACTGTAAACGAGGTTCTTGTAAACAGAGCCGTTCCAAACTTTGGGGTGGCTGTGTCTTTTTGATTTTAATTTCCCTAAGCTATAGGACCATAAGTGGAAGTGCCCTAGGCTCTGTTGCTTTGTTTTTTAGATGTTTCAGGAAACACCATACACTTCTCCCGAGTGGTTGTTGGCAATTTACATCCCGCCCACCAGCATAACAAGGCTCCCAGTTCTCCATGGCCTGTCCTGCCTTTCTGGATTTTACACTTTTTTCAGATGGCCCTTTTGACCGGGGGGAAGTGAGACTTCATTGTAGTGCAGATTTCCTTTGCAAGCTTGCTTGGTTGGCCAAAAAGGGCGTATGCGTTTTTTCCTGAATATATTCAGGAAAAAACGCATACGCCCTTTTTGGCCAAGTGCATCATTGTGGACGTTCTGCCCCTTTTCCTGTGCTTTCAATGCAATTCCAGTCTACCTCCTGAAATCGGTTTCCTGCAATTCTGCCCCGCTTTCAAGTCCTCTTGGCAGCCTTACTTCAGTCTATTTTTGGACGATAGCTGTCATTTATAACTCTGCAGGTTTGTGAATTACAGTGCCCCTGAGCTCCTTTCTTCAACTCGCTTTCTTTTGAGCTGGCCGCAACACCGCAGGATGTCTTCAGGCCCTAATCTGGTTCCGGCAGGGCACGCTGAGCCTTTGGTTATTTCCTCTTCCTGGTGGGAAATGAGAGTTAAATTTGCCCGTCCAGACACCTCCAGCTAGCCTCTCATTGGTTCTCGCTATTCCTGTTCATCTTCCGCAGAAATTGCAAACTGGGCCAAACAGGAGGTGAAAGGCGCTGACTTTCCAAGTGGGGAGAGTGTTAGTAAAGCGTCTGGAATGTTGCACCCGAGTACCAGGGGAGGAAAACTGAGACATATTTGAACACGTCTCCCGTTCACATGGTTGATCATACTTGGGTTCCACATGCATGTTTTAGCTGAAGGAAGAATACCTAAAACCTGGGTAGTTGAAACCCGTGGAATGGGTACCATGCAATATGACTTCAAAGGGTCTTCATTTGCTCACCGAACCTCTCCAATCCTATCACTGCTGCGTTTATGCCCCTGTACACATGCTTGATTCTGTTTCGGAGACATAGCAATCCATAGGTTTTAAGATACTTACTAGTCAGGTACATTCTTAGGCGTTTAATATGCGGTGTTGAGTCCATTTCGTTGAGCAAGGAGTAGCTCTTGTCTATTCCATATTTGGCTTAAGGAACTTTATCTGTGCTCATTTCAATCTCTGGTTTTATGCAGCACCCCAACTCACCTTTCCCCTTAAGCAAGCATAAGTTGGTTTTCTAAATTTGAGACCCTGTTCTGTTCTGTAATTCAGTTCCTGTGTAGCCAAGTTTACATTCCGTGTATTAGTGATATCTTATGATGTTTCTTTTTCTGTGTGACTTATTTCAGTTAGAATCATCATACCTGAATCCACTCATTGTGCTGCTAAGGGCTTGATGACACAGATTTCATTGCTGAGTGATATTGCTTTGTAAGTAAATACCACAACTTCTTTATCCATTTTTCAATTTCTGCGATGTTGAACTTGTACTGTAAACGAGGTTCTTGTAAACAGAGCCGTTCCAAACTTTGGGGTGGCTGTGTCTTTTTGATTTTAAATTCCCTAAGCTATAGGACCATAAGTGGAAGTGCCCTAGGCTCTGTTGCTTTGTTTTTTAGATGTTTCAGGAAACGCCATACACTTCTCCCGAGTGGTTGTTGGCAATTAACATCCCACCCATCAGCATAACAAGGCTCCCAGTTCTCCATGGCCTGTCCTGCCTTTCTGGATTTTACACTTTTTTCAGATGGCCCTTTTGACCGGGGGGAAGTGAGACTTCATTGTAGTGCAGATTTCCTTTGCAAGCTTGCTTGGTTGGCCAAAAAGGGCGTATGCGTTTTTTCCTGAATATATTCAGGAAAAAACGCATACGCCCTTTTTGGCCAAGTGCATCATTGTGGACGTTCTGCCTCTTTTCCTATGCTTTCAATGCAATTCCAGTCTACCTCCTGAAATCGGTTTCCTGCAATTCTGCCCCACTTTCAAGTCCTCTTGGCAGCCTTACTTCAGTGTATTTTTGGACGATAGCTGTCATTTATAACTCTGCAGGTTTGTGAATTACAGTGCCCCTGAGCTCCTTTCTTCAACTCGCTTTCTTGTGAGCTGGCCGCAACACCGCAGGATGGCTTCAGGCCCTAATCTGGTTCCGGCACGGCACGCTGAGCCTTTGGTTAATTCCTCTTCCTGGTGGGAAATGAGAGTTAAATTTGCCCGTCCAGACACCTCCAGCTAGTCTCTCATTGGTTCTCGCTATTCCTGTACATCTTCCGCAGAAATTGCTAACTGGGCCAAACAGGAGGTTAAAGGGACTGACTCTCCAAGTGGGAAGAGTGTTAGTAAAGCATCTGGAATGTTGCACCCGACTACCAGGGTACGAAAACTGAGACATATTTGAACACGTCTCCCGATCACATGGTTGATCATACTCTGGGTTCCACATGCATGTTTTAGCTGAAGGAACAATACCTAAAACCTGGGTAGTTGAAACCCGTGGAATGGGTACCATGCAATATGACTTCAATGGGTCTTCATTTCCTCACCGAATCTCTCCAATCCTATCACTGCTGCGTTCATGCCCCTGTACACATGCTTGATTCTCTTTCGGAGACATAGCAATCCATAGGTTTTAAGATACTTACTAGTCAGGTACATTCTTAGGCGTTTAATATGCGGTGTTGAGTCCATTTCGTTGAGCAAGGAGTAGCTCTTGTCTATTCCATATTTGGCTTAAGGAACTTTATCTGTGCTCATTTCAATCTCTGGTTTTATGCAGCACCCCAACTCACCTTTACCCTTAAGCAAGCATAAGTTGGTTTTCTAAATTTGAGACCCTGTTCTGTTCTGTAATTCAGTTCCTGTGTAGCCAAGTTTCCATTCCGTGTATTACTGATATCTTATGATGTTTCTTTTTCTGTGTGACTTATTTCAGTTAGAATCATCATACCTGAATCCACTCATTGTGCTGCTAAGGGCCTGATGACATAGATTTCATTGCTGAGTGATATTGCTTTGTAAGTGAATACCACAACTTCTTTATCCATTTTTCACTTTCTGCGATGTTGAACTTGTATTGTAAACGAGGTTCTTGTAAACAGAGGCGTCCCAAACTTTGGGGTGGCTGTGTCTTTTTGATTTTAATTTCCCTAAGCTATAGGACCATAAGTGGAAGTGCCCTAGGCTCTGTTGCTTTGTTTTTTAGATGTTTCAGGAAACACCATACACTTCTCCCAAGTGTCTGTTGGCAATTTACATCCCGCCCATCAGCATAACAAGGCTCCCAGTTCTCCATGGCCTGTCCTGCCTTTCTGGATTTTACACTTTTTTCAGATGGCCCTTTTGACCGGGGGGAAGTGAGACTTCATTGTAGTGCAGATTTCCTTTGCAAGCTTGCTTGGTTGGCCAAAAAGGGCGTATGCGTTTTTTCCTGAATATATTCAGGAAAAAACGCATACGCCCTTTTTGGCCAAGTGCATCATTGTGGACGTTCTGCCTCTTTTCCTATGCTTTCAATGCAATTCCAGTCTACCTCCTGAAATCGGTTTCCTGCAATTCTGCCCCGCTTTCAAGTCCTCTTGGCAGCCTTACTTCAGTCTATTTTTGGACGATAGCTGTCATTTATAACTCTGCAGGTTTGTGAATTACAGTGCCCCTGAGCTCCTTTCTTCAACTTGCTTTCTTGTGACCTGGCCGCAACACCGCAGGATGGCTTCAGGCCCTAATCTGGTTCCGGCCCGGCACGCTGAGCCTTTGGTTAATTCCTCTTCCTGGTGGGAAATGACAGTTAAATTTGCCCGTTCAGACACCTCCAGCTAGCCTCTCATTGGTTCTCGCTATTCCTGTTCATCTTCCGCAGAAATTGCAAACTGGGACAAACAGGAGGTTAAAGGCACTGACTCTCCAAGTCGGGAGAGTGTTAGTAAAGCGTCTGGAATGTTGCACCCGAGTACCAGGGGAGGAAAACTGAGACATATTTGAACACGTCTCCCGTTCACATGGTTGATCATACTCTGGGTTCCACATGCATGTTTTAGCTGAAGGAAGAATACCTAAAACCTGGAGAGTTGAGACCCGTGTAATGGGTACCATGCAATATGACTTCAAAGGGTCTTCATTTGCTCACCGAACCTCTCCAATCCTATCACTGCTGCGTTTATGCCCCTGTACACACGCTTGATTCTCTTTTGGAGACATAGCAATCCATAGGTTTTAAGATACTTACTAGTCAGGTACATTCTTAGGCGTTTAATATGGGGTGTTGAGTCCATTTCGTTGAGCAAGGAGTAGCTCTTGTCTATTCCATATTTGGCTTAAGGAACTTTATCTGTGCTCATTTCAATCTCTGGTTTTATGCAGCACGCCAACTCACCTTTCCCCTTAAGCAAGCATAAGTTGGTTTTCTAAATTTGAGACCCTGTTCTGTTTTGGAATGCAGTTCCTGTGTAGCCAAGTTTACATTCCGTGTATTAGTGATATCTTATGATGTTTCTTTTTCTGTGTGACTTATTTCAGTTAGAATCATCGTACCTGAATCCACTCATTATGCTGCTAAGGGCCTGATGACATAGATTTCATTGCTGAGTGATACTGCATTGTACGTAAGTACCTCAAGTTCTTTATCCATTTTTCACTTTCTGTGATATTGAACTTGTACGGTAAACGAGGTTCTTGTAAACGGAGGCATCCCAAACTTTGGGGTGGCTGTGTCTTTTTGATTTTAATTTCCCTAAGCTATAGGACCATAAGTGGAAGTGCCCTAGGCTCTGTTGCTTTGTTTTTTAGATGTTTCAGGAAACACCATACACTTCTCCCAAGTGTCTGTTGGCAATTTACATCCCGCCCATCAGCATAACAAGGCTCCCAGTTCTCAATGGCCTGTCCTGCCTTTCTGGATTTTACACTTTTTTCAGATGGCCCTTTTGACCGGGGGGAAGTGGGACTTCATTGTAGTGCAGATTTCCTTTGCAAGCTTGCTTGGTTGGCCAAAAAGGGCGTATGCGTTTTTTCCTGAATATATTCAGGAAAAAACGCATACGCCCTTTTTGGCCAAGTGCATCATTGTGGACGTTCTGCCTCTTTTCCTATGCTTTCAATGCAATTCCAGTCTACCTCCTGAAATCGGTTTCCTGCAATTCTGCCCCGCTTTCAAGTCCTCTTGGCAGCCTTACTTCAGTCTATTTTTGGACGATAGCTGTCATTTATAACTCTGCAGGTTTGTGAATTACAGTGCCCCTGAGCTCCTTTCTTCAACTTGCTTTCTTGTGACCTGGCCGCAACACCGCAGGATGGCTTCAGGCCCTAATCTGGATCCGGCACGGCACGCTGAACCTTTCGTTATTTCCTCTTCCTGGTGGGAAATGAGAGTTAAATTTGCCCGTCCAGACACCTCCAGCTAGCCTCTCATTGGTTCTCGCTATTCCTGTTCATCTTCCGCAGAAATTGCAAACTGGGCCAAACAGGAGGTTAAAGGCGCTGACTTTTCAAGTGGGGAGAGTGTTAGTAAAGCGTCTGGAATGTTGCACCCGAGTACCAGGGGAGGAAAACTGAGACATATTTGAACACGTCTCCCGTTCACATGGTTGATCATACTTGGGTTCCACATGCATGTTTTAGCTGAAGGAAGAATACCTAAAACCTGGGTAGTTGAAACCCGTGGAATGGGTACCATGCAATATGACTTCAAAGGGTCTTCATTTGCTCACCGAACCTCTCCAATCCTATCACTGCTGCGTTTATGCCCCTGTACACATGCTTGATTCTCTTTCGGAGACATAGCAATCCATAGGTTTTAAGATACTTACTAGTCAGGTACATTCTTAGGCGTTTAATATGCGGTGTTGAGTCCATTTCGTTGAGCAAGGAGTAGCTCTTGTCTATTCCATATTTGGCTTAAGGAACTTTATCTGTGCTCATTTCAATCTCTGGTTTTATGCAGCACCCCAACTCACCTTTCCCCTTAAGCAAGCATAAGTTGGTTTTCTAAATTTGAGACCCTGTTCTGTTCTGTAATTCAGTTCCTGTGTAGCCAAGTTTCCATTCCGTGTATTACTGATATCTTATGATGTTTCTTTTTCTGTGTGACTTATTTCAGTTAGAATCATCATACCTGAATCCACTCATTGTGCTGCTAAGGGCCTGATGACACAGATTTCATTGCTGAGTGATATTGCTTTGTAAGTAAATACCACAACTTCTTTATCCATTTTTCAATTTCTGCGATGTTGAACTTGTACTGTAAACGAGGTTCTTGTAAACAGAGCCGTTCCAAACTTTGGGGTGGCTGTGTCTTTTTGATTTTAAATTCCCTAAGCTATAGGACCATAAGTGGAAGTGCCCTAGGCTCTGTTGCTTTGTTTTTTAGATGTTTCAGGAAACACCATACACTTCTCCCGAGTGTTTGTTGGCAATTTACATCCCGCCCATCAGCATAACAAGGCTCCCAGTTCTCCATGGCCTGTCCTGCCTTTCTGGATTTTACACTTTTTTCAGATGGCCCTTTTGACCGGGGGGAAGTGAGACTTCATTGTAGTGCAGATTTCCTTTGCAAGCTTGCTTGGTTGGCCAAAAAGGGCGTATGCGTTTTTTCCTGAATATATTCAGGAAAAAACGCATACGCCCTTTTTGGCCAAGTGCATCATTGTGGACGTTCTGCCTCTTTTCCTATGCTTGCAATGCAATTCCAGTCTACCTCCTGAAATCGGTTTCCTGCAATTCTGCCCCGCTTTCAAGTCCTCTTGGCAGCCTTACTTCAGTCTATTTTTGGACAATAGCTGTCATTTATAACTCTGCAGGTTTGTGAATTACAGTGCCCCTGAGCTCCTTTCTTCAACTTGCTTTCTTGTGACCTGGCCGCAACACCGCAGGATGGCTTCAGGCCCTAATCTGGTTCCGGCACGGCACGCTGAGCCTTTGGTTATTTCCTCTTCCTGGTGAGAAATGAGAGTTAAATTTGCCCGTCCAGACACCTCCAGCTAGTCTCTCATTGGTTCTCGCTATTCCTGTTCATCTTCCGCAGAAATTGCAAACTGGGCCAAACAGGAGGTTAAAGGGACTGACTCTCCAAGTGGGGAGAGTGTTAGTAAAGCGTCTGGAATGTTGCACCTGAGTACCAGGGTACGAAAACTGAGACATATTTGAACACGTCTCCCGATCACATGGTTGATCATACTCTAGGTTCCACATGCATGTTTTAGCTGAAGGAAGAATACCTTAAACCTGGGTAGTTGAAACCCGTGGAATGGGTACCATGCAATATGACTTCAAAGGGTCTTCATTTGCTCACCGAACCTCTCCAATCCTATCACTGCTGCGTTTATGCCCCTGTACACATGCTTGATTCTCTTTCGGAGACATAGCAATCCATAGGTTTTAAGATACTTACTAGTCAGGTACATTCTTAGGCATTTAATATGCGGTGTTGAGTCCATTTCGTTGAGCAAGGAGTAGCTCTTGTCTATTCCATATTTGGCTTAAGGAACTTTATCTGTGCTCATTTCAATCTCTGGTTTTATGCAGCACCCCAACTCACCTTTACCCTTAAGCAAGCATAAGTTGGTTTTCTAAATTTGAGACCCTGTTCTGTTCTGTAATTCAGTTCCTGTGTAGCCAAGTTTCCATTCCGTGTATTAGTGATATCTTATGATGTTTCTTTTTCTGTGTGACTTATTTCAGTTAGAATCATCGTACCTGAATCCACTCATTATGCTGCTACGGGCCTGATGACATAGATTTCATTGCTGAGTGATACTGCATTGTACGTAAGTACCACAAGTTCTTTATCCATTTTTCACTTTCTGCGATGTTGAACTTGTACTGTAAACGAGGTTCTTGTAAACAGAGCCGTTCCAAACTTTGGGGTGGCTGTGTCTTTTTGATTTTAAATTCCGTAATCTATAGGACCATAAGTGGAAGTGCCCTAGGCTCTGTTGCTTTGTTTTTTAGATGTTTCAGGAAACACCATACACTTCTCCCGAGTGTTTGTTGGCAATTTACATCCCGCCCTTCAGCATAACAAGGCTCCCAGTTCTCCATGGCCTGTCCTGCCTTTCTGGATTTTACACTTTTTTCAGATGGCCCTTTTGACCGGGGGGAAGTGAGACTTCATTGTAGTGCAGATTTCCTTTGCAAGCTTGCTTGGTTGGCCAAAAAGGGCGTATGCATTTTTTCCTCAATATATTCAGGAAAAAACGCATACGCCCTTTTTGGCCAAGTGCATCATTGTGGACGTTCTGCCTCTTTTCCTATGCTTTCAATGCAATTCCAGTCTACCTCCTGAAATCGGTTTCCTGCAATTCTGCCCCGCTTTCAAGTCCTCTTGGCAGCCTTACTTCAGTCTATTTTTGGACGATAGCTGTCATTTATAACTCTGCTGGTTTGTGAATTACAGTGCCCCTGAGCTCCTTTCTTCAACTCGCTTTCTTTTGAGCTGGCCGCAACACCGCAGGATGGCTTCAGGCCCTAATCTGGTTCCGGCACGGCACGCTGAGCCTTTGGTTATTTCCTCTTCCTGGTGGGAAATGAGAGTTAAATTTGCCCGTCCAGACACCTCCAGCTAGCCTCTCATTGGTTCTCGCTATTCCTGTTCATCTTCCGCAGAAATTGCAAACTTGGACAAACAGGAGGTTAAAGGCGCTGACTTTCCAAGTGGGGAGAGTGTTAGTAAAGCGTCTGGAATGTTGCACCCGAGTACCAGGGGAGGAAAACTGAGACATATTTGAACACGTCTCCCGTTCACATGGGTGATCATACTTGGGTTCCACATGCATGTTTTAGCTGAAGGAAGAATACCTAAAACCTGGGTAGTTGAAACCCGTGGAATGGGTACCATGCAATATGACTTCAAAGGGTCTTCATTTGCTCACCGAACCTCTCCAATCCTATCACTGCTGCGTTTATGCCCCTGTACACATGCTTGATTCTGTTTCGGAGACATAGCAATCCATAGGTTTTAAGATACTTACTAGTCAGGTACATTCTTAGGCGTTTAATATGCGGTGTTGAGTCCATTTCGTTGAGCAAGGAGTAGCTCTTGTCTATTCCATATTTGGCTTAAGGAACTTTATCTGTGCTCATTTCAATCTCTGGTTTTATGCAGCACCCCAACTCACCTTTCCCCTTAAGCAAGCATAAGTTGGTTTTCTAAATTTGAGACCCTATTCTGTTCTGTAATGCAGTTCCTGTGTAGCCAAGTTTACATTCCGTGTATTACTGATATCTTATGATGTTTCTTTTTCTGTGTGACTTATTTCAGTTAGAATCATCATACCTGAATCCACTCATTGTGCTGCTAAGGGCCTGATGACACAGATTTCATTGCTGAGTGATATTGCTTTGTAAGTAAATACCACAACTTCTTTATCCATTTTTCAATTTCTGCGATGTTGAACTTGTACTGTAAACGAGGTTCTTGTAAACAGAGCCGTTCCAAACTTTGGGGTTGCTGTGTCTTTCTGATTTTAAATTCCCTAAGCTATAGGACCATAAGTGGAAGTGCCCTAGGCTCTGTTGCTTTGTTTTTTAGATGTTTCAGGAAACACCATACACTTCTCCCGAGTGGTTGTTGGCAATTTACATCCCGCCCATCAGCATAACAAGGCTCCCAGTTCTCCATGGCCTGTCCTGCCTTTCTGGATTTTACACTTTTTTCAGATGGCCCTTTTGACCGAGGGGAAGTGAGACTTAATTGTAGTGCAGATTTCCTTTGCAAGCTTGCTTGGTTGGCCAAAAAGGGCGTATGCGTTTTTTCCTGAATATATTCAGGAAAAAACGCATACGCCCTTTTTGGCCAAGTGCATCATTGTGGACGTTCTGCCTCTTTTCCTATGCTTGCAATGCAATTCCAGTCTACCTCCTGAAATCGGTTTCCTGCAATTCTGCCCCGCTTTCAAGTCCTCTTGGCAGCCTTACTTCAGTCTATTTTTGGACGATAGCTGTCATTTATAACTCTGCAGGTTTGTGAATTACAGTGCCCCTGAGCTCCTTTCTTCAACTCGCTTTCTTGTGACCTGGCCGCAACACCGCAGGATGTCTTCAGGCCCTAATCTGGTTCTGGCACGGCACGCTGAGCCTTTGGTTAATTCCTCTTCCTGGTGGGAAATGAGAGTTAAATTTGCCCATCCAGACACCTCCAGCTAGTCTCTCATTGGTTCTCGCTATTCCGGTTCATCTTCCACAGAAATTGCAAACTGGGCCAAACAGGAGGTTAAAGGGACTGACTCTCCAAGTGGGGAGAGTGTTAGTAAAGCGTCTGGAATGTTGCACCCGAGTACCAGGGTACAAAAACTGAGACATATTTGAACACGTCTCCCGATCACATGGTTGATCATACTCTAGGTTCCACATGCATGTTTTAGCTGAAGGAAGAATACCTTAAACCTGGGTAGTTGAAACCCGTGGAATGGGTACCATGCAATATGACTTCAAAGGGTCTTCATTTGCTCACCGAACCTCTCCAATCCTATCACTGCTGCGTTTATGCCCCTGTACACATGTTTGATTCTCTTTCAGAGACATAGCAATCCATAGGTTTTAAGATACTTACTAGTCAGGTACATTCTTAGGCATTTAATATGCGGTGTTGAGTCCATTTCGTTGAGCAAGGAGTAGCTCTTGTCTATTCCATATTTGGCTTAAGGAACTTTATCTGTGCTCATTTCAATCTCTGGTTTTATGCAGCACCCCAACTCACCTTTACCCTTAAGCAAGCATAAGTTGGTTTTCTAAATTTGAGACCCTGTTCTGTTCTGTAATTCAGTTCCTGTGTAGCCAAGTTTCCATTCCGTGTATTAGTGATATCTTATGATGTTTCTTTTTCTGTGTGACTTATTTCAGTTAGAATCATCATACCTGAATCCACTCATTATGCTGCTACGGGCCTGATGACATAGATTTCATTGCTGAGTGATACTGCATTGTACGTAAGTACCACAAGTTCTTTATCCATTTTTCACTTTCTGCGATGTTGAACTTCTACTGTAAACGAGGTTCTTGTAAACAGAGCCGTTCGAAACTTTGGGGTGGCTGTGTCTTTTTGATTTTAAATTCCCTAAGCTATAGGACCATAAGTGGAAGTGCCCTAGGCTCTGTTGCTTTGTTTTTTAGATGTTTCAGGAAACACCATACACTTCTCCCGAGTGTTTGTTGGCAATTTACATCCCGCCCTTCAGCATAACAAGGCTCCCAGTTCTCCATGGCCTGTCCTGCCTTTCTGGATTTTACACTTTTTTCAGATGGCCCTTTTGACCGGGGGGAAGTGAGACTTCATTGTAGTGCAGATTTCCTTTGCAAGCTTGCTTGGTTGGCCAAAAAGGGCGTATGCCTTTTTTCCTCAATATATTCAGGAAAAAACGCATACGCCCTTTTTGGCCAAGTGCATCATTGTGGACGTTCTGCCTCTTTTCCTATGCTTTCAATGCAATTCCAGTCTACCTCCTGAAATCGGTTTCCTGCAATTCTGCCCCGCTTTCAAGTCCTCTTGGCAGCCTTACTTCAGTCTATTTTTGGACGATAGCTGTCATTTATAACTCTGCTGGTTTGTGAATTACAGTGCCCCTGAGCTCCTTTCTTCAACTCGCTTTCTTGTGACCTGGCCGCAACACCGCAGGATGGCTTCAGGCCCTAATCTGGTTCCGGCACGGCACGCTGAGCCTTTGGTTATTTCCTCTTCCTGGTGGGAAATGAGAGTTAAATTTGCCCGTCCAGACACCTCCAGCTAGCCTCTCATTGGTTCTCGCTATTCCTGTTCATCTTCCGCAGAAATTGCAAACTTGGACAAACAGGAGGTTAAAGGCGCTGACTTTCCAAGTGGGGAGAGTGTTAGTAAAGCGTCTGGAATGTTGCACCCGAGTACCAGGGGAGGAAAACTGAGACATATTTGAACACGTCTCCCGTTCACATGGTTGATCATACTTGGGTTCCACATGCATGTTTTAGCTGAAGGAAGAATACCTAAAACCTGGGTAGTTGAAACCCGTGGAATGGGTACCATGCAATATGACTTCAAAGGGTCTTCATTTGCTCACCGAACCTCTCCAATCCTATCACTGCTGCGTTTATGCCCCTGTACACATGCTTGATTCTGTTTCGGAGACATAGCAATCCATAGGTTTTAAGATACTTACTAGTCAGGTACATTCTTAGGCGTTTAATATGCGGTGTTGAGTCCATTTCGTTGAGCAAGGAGTAGCTCTTGTCTATTCCATATTTGGCTTAAGGAACTTTATCTGTGCTCATTTCAATCTCTGGTTTTATGCAGCACCCCAACTCACCTTTCCCCTTAAGCAAGCATAAGTTGGTTTTCTAAATTTGAGACCCTATTCTGTTCTGTAATGCAGTTCCTGTGTAGCCAAGTTTACATTCCGTGTATTACTGATATCTTATGATGTTTCTTTTTCTGTGTGACTTATTTCAGTTAGAATCATCATACCTGAATCCACTCATTGTGCTGCTAAGGGCCTGATGACACAGATTTCATTGCTGAGTGATATTGCTTTGTAAGTAAATACCACAACTTCTTTATCCATTTTTCAATTTCTGCGATGTTGAACTTGTACTGTAAACGAGGTTCTTGTAAACAGAGCCGTTCCAAACTTTGGGGTTGCTGTGTCTTTCTGATTTTAAATTCCCTAAGCTATAGGACCATAAGTGGAAGTGCCCTAGGCTCTGTTGCTTTGTTTTTTAGATGTTTCAGGAAACACCATACACTTCTCCCGAGTGGTTGTTGGCAATTTACATCCCGCCCATCAGCATAACAAGGCTCCCAGTTCTCCATGGCCTGTCCTGCCTTTCTGGATTTTACACTTTTTTCAGATGGCCCTTTTGACCGAGGGGAAGTGAGACTTCATTGTAGTGCAGATTTCCTTTGCAAGCTTGCTTGGTTGGCCAAAAAGGGCGTATGCGTTTTTTCCTGAATATATTCAGGAAAAAACGCATACGCCCTTTTTGGCCAAGTGCATCATTGTGGACGTTCTGCCTCTTTTCCTATGCTTGCAATGCAATTCCAGTCTACCTCCTGAAATCGGTTTCCTGCAATTCTGCCCCGCTTTCAAGTCCTCTTGGCAGCCTTACTTCAGTCTATTTTTCGACGATAGCTGTCATTTATAACTCTGCAGGTTTGTGAATTACAGTGCCCCTGAGCTCCTTTCTTCAACTCGCTTTCTTGTGACCTGGCCGCAACACCGCAGGATGTCTTCAGGCCCTAATCTGGTTCTGGCACGGCACGCTGAGCCTTTGGTTAATTCCTCTTCCTGGTGGGAAATGAGAGTTAAATTTGCCCATCCAGACACCTCCAGCTAGTCTCTCATTGGTTCTCGCTATTCCGGTTCATCTTCCACAGAAATTGCAAACTGGGCCAAACAGGAGGTTAAAGGGACTGACTCTCCAAGTGGGGAGAGTGTTAGTAAAGCGTCTGGAATGTTGCACCCGAGTACCAGGGTACAAAAACTGAGACATATTTGAACACGTCTCCCGATCACATGGTTGATCATACTCTAGGTTCCACATGCATGTTTTAGCTGAAGGAAGAATACCTTAAACCTGGGTAGTTGAAACCCGTGGAATGGGTACCATGCAATATGACTTCAAAGGGTCTTCATTTGCTCACCGAACCTCTCCAATCCTATCACTGCTGCGTTTATGCCCCTGTACACATGTTTGATTCTCTTTCAGAGACATAGCAATCCATAGGTTTTAAGATACTTACTAGTCAGGTACATTCTTAGGCATTTAATATGCGGTGTTGAGTCCATTTCGTTGAGCAAGGAGTAGCTCTTGTCTATTCCATATTTGGCTTAAGGAACTTTATCTGTGCTCATTTCAATCTCTGGTTTTATGCAGCACCCCAACTCACCTTTACCCTTAAGCAAGCATAAGTTGGTTTTCTAAATTTGAGACCCTGTTCTGTTCTGTAATTCAGTTCCTGTGTAGCCAAGTTTCCATTCCGTGTATTAGTGATATCTTATGATGTTTCTTTTTCTGTGTGACTTATTTCAGTTAGAATCATCATACCTGAATCCACTCATTATGCTGCTACGGGCCTGATGACATAGATTTCATTGCTGAGTGATACTGCATTGTACGTAAGTACCACAAGTTCTTTATCCATTTTTCACTTTCTGCGATGTTGAACTTCTACTGTAAACGAGGTTCTTGTAAACAGAGCCGTTCGAAACTTTGGGGTGGCTGTGTCTTTTTGATTTTAAATTCCCTAAGCTATAGGACCATAAGTGGAAGTGCCCTAGGCTCTGTTGCTTTGTTTTTTAGATGTTTCAGGAAACACCATACACTTCTCCCGAGTGTTTGTTGGCAATTTACATCCCGCCCTTCAGCATAACAAGGCTCCCAGTTCTCCATGGCCTGTCCTGCCTTTCTGGATTTTACACTTTTTTCAGATGGCCCTTTTGACCGGGGGGAAGTGAGACTTCATTGTAGTGCAGATTTCCTTTGCAAGCTTGCTTGGTTGGCCAAAAAGGGCGTATGCCTTTTTTCCTCAATATATTCAGGAAAAAACGCATACGCCCTTTTTGGCCAAGTGCATCATTGTGGACGTTCTGCCTCTTTTCCTATGCTTTCAATGCAATTCCAGTCTACCTCCTGAAATCGGTTTCCTGCAATTCTGCCCTGCTTTGAAGTCCTCTTGGCAGCCTTACTTCAGTCTATTTTTGGACGATAGCTGTCATTTATAACTCTGCAGGTTTGTGAATTACAGTGCCCCTGAGCTCCTTTCTTCAACTCGCTTTCTTTTGAGCTGTCCGCAACACCGCAGGATGGCTTCAGGCCCTAATCTGGTTCCAGCACGGCACGCTGAGCCTTTGGTTATTTCCTCTTCCTGGTGGGAAATGAGAGTTAAATTTGCCCGTCCAGACACCTCCAGCTAGCCTCTCATTGGTTCTCGCTATTCCTGTTCATCTTCCGCAGAAATTGCAAACTTGGACAAACAGGAGGTTAAAGGCGCTGACTTTCCAAGTGGGGAGAGTGTTAGTAAAGCGTCTGGAATGTTGCACACGAGTACCAGGGGAGGAAAACTGAGACATATTTGAACACGTCTCCCGTTCACATGGTTGATCATACTTGGGTTCCACATGCATGTTTTAGCTGAAGGAAGAATACCTAAAACCTGGGTAGTTGAAACCCGTGGAATGGGTACCATGCAATATGACTTCAAAGGGTCTTCATTTGCTCACCGAACCTCTCCAATCCTATCACTGCTGCGTTTATGCCCCTGTACACATGCTTGATTCTGTTTCGGAGACATAGCAATCCATAGGTTTTAAGATACTTACTAGTCAGGTACATTCTTAGGCGTTTAATATGCGGTGTTGAGTCCATTTCGTTGAGCAAGGAGTAGCTCTTGTCTATTCCATATTTGGCTTAAGGAACTTTATCTGTGCTCATTTCAATCTCTGGTTTTATGCAGCACCCCAACTCACCTTTCCCCTTAAGCAAGCATAAGTTGGTTTTCTAAATTTGAGACCCTGTTCTGTTCTGTAATTCAGTTCCTGTGTAGCCAAGTTTACATTCCGTGTATTAGTGATATCTTATGATGTTTCTTTTTCTGTGTGACTTATTTCAGTTAGAATCATCGTACCTGAATCCACTCATTATGCTGCTACGGGCCTGATGACATAGATTTCATTGCTGAGTGATACTGCATTGTACGTAAGTACCACAAGTTCTTTATCCATTTTTCACTTTCTGCGATGTTGAACTTCTACTGTAAACGAGGTTCTTGTAAACAGAGCCGTTCGAATTTTTGGGGTGGCTGTGTCTTTTTGATTTTAAATTCCCTAAGCTATAGGACCATAAGTGGAAGTGCCCTAGGCTCTGTTGCTTTGTTTTTTAGATGTTTCAGGAAACACCATACACTTCTCCCGAGTGGTTGTTGGCAATTTACATCCCGCCCTTCAGCATAACAAGGCTCCCAGTTCTCCATGGCCTGTCCTGCCTTTCTGGATTTTACACTTTTTTCAGATGGCCCTTTTGACCGGGGGGAAGTGAGACTTCATTGTAGTGCAGATTTCCTTTGCAAGCTTGCTTGGTTGGCCAAAAAGGGCGTATGCGTTTTTTCCTGAATATATTCAGGAAAAAACGCATACGCCCTTTTTGGCCAAGTGCATCATTGTGGACGTTCTGCCTCTTTTCCTATGCTTTCAATGCAATTCCAGTCTACCTCCTGAAATCGGTTTCCTGCAATTCTGCCCCGCTTTCAAGTCCTCTTGGCAGCCTTACTTCAGTCTATTTTTGGACGATAGCTGTCATTTATAACTCTGCAGGTTTGTGAATTACAGTGCCCCTGAGCTCCTTTCTTCAACTTGCTTTCTTTTGAGCTGGCCGCAACACCGCATGATGGCTTCAGGCCCTAATCTGGTTCCGGCACGGCACGCTGAGCCTTTGGTTATTTCCTCTTCCTGGTGGGAAATGAGAGTTAAATTTGCCCGTCCAGACACCTCCAGCTAGCCTCTCATTGGTTCTCGCTATTCCTGTTCATCTTCCGCAGAAATTGCAAACTGGGACAAACAGGAGGTTAAAGGCGCTGACTTTCCAAGTGGGGAGAGTGTTAGTAAAGCGTCTGGAATGTTGCACCCGAGTACCAGGGTACGAAAACTGAGACATATTTGAACACGTCTCCCGTTCACATGGTTGATCATACTTGGGTTCCACATGCATGTTTTAGCTGAAGGAAGAATACCTAAAACCTGGGTAGTTGAAACCCGTGGAATGGGTACCATGCAATATGACTTCAAAGGGTCTTCATTTGCTCACCGAACCTCTCCAATCCTATCACTGCTGCGTTTATGCCCCTGTACACATGCTTGATTCTGTTTCGGAGACATAGCAATCCATAGGTTTTAAGATACTTACTAGTCAGGTACATTCTTAGGCGTTTAATATGCGGTGTTGAGTCCATTTCGTTGAGCAAGGAGTAGCTCTTGTCTATTCCATATTTGGCTTAAGGAACTTTATTGTGCTCATTTCAATCTCTGGTTTTATGCAGCACCCCAATTCACTTTTCCCCTTAAGCAAGCATAAGTTGGTTTTCTAAATTTGAGACCCTTTTCTGTTCTGTAATTCAGTTCCTGTGTAGCCAAGTTTACATTCCGTGTATTAGTGATATCTTATGATGTTTCTTTTTCTGTGTGACTTATTTCAGTTAGAATCATCGTACCTGAATCTACTCATTATGCTGCTAAGGGCCTGATGACATAGATTTCATTGCTGAGTGATACTGCATTGTACGTAAGTACCACAAGTTCTTTATCCATTTTTCACTTTCTGCGATGTTGAACTTCTACTGTAAACGAGGTTCTTGTAAACAGAGCCGTTCGAAACTTTGGGGTGGCTGTGTCTTTTTGATTTTAAATTCCCTAAGCTATAGGACCATAAGTGGAAGTGCCCTAGGCTCTGTTGCTTTGTTTTTTAGATGTTTCAGGAAACACCATACACTTCTCCCGAGTGTTTGTTGGCAATTTACATCCCGCCCTTCAGCATAACAAGGCTCCCAGTTCTCCATGGCCTGTCCTGCCTTTCTGGATTTTACACTTTTTTCAGATGGCCCTTTTGACCGGGGGGAAGTGAGACTTCATTGTAGTGCAAATTTCCTTTGCAAGCTTGCTTGGTTGGCCAAAAAGGGCGTATGCGTTTTTTCCTGAATATATTCAGGAAAAAACGCATACGCCCTTTTTGGCCAAGTGCATCATTGTGGACGTTCTGCCTCTTTTCCTATGCTTTCAATGCAATTCCAGTCTACTTCCTGAAATCGGTTTCCTGCAATTCTGCCCCGCTTTCAAGTCCTCTTGGCAGCCTTACTTCAGTATATTTTTGGACGATAGCTGTCATTTATAACTCTGCAGGTTTGTGAATTACAGTGCCCCTGAGCTCCTTTCTTCAACTCGCTTTCTTGTGACCTGGCCGCAACACCGCAGGATGTCTTCAGGCCCTAATCTGGTTCTGGCACGGCACGCTGAGCCTTTGGTTAATTCCTCTTCCTGGTGGGAAATGAGAGTTAAATTTGCCCATCCAGACACCTCCAGCTAGTCTCTCATTGGTTCTCGCTATTCCTGTTCATCTTCCACAGAAATTGCAAACTGGGACAAACAGGAGGTTAAAGGGACTGACTCTAAAAGTGGGGAGAGTGTTAGTAAAGCGTCTGGAATGTTGCACCCGAGTACCAGGGGAGGAAAACTGAGACATATTTGAACCCGTCTCCCGATCACATGGTTGATCATACTCTAGGTCCCACATGCATGTTTTAGCTGAAGGAAGAATACCTTAAACCTGGGTAGTTGAAACCCGTGGAATGGGTACCATGCAATATGACTTCAAAGGGTCTTCATTTGCTCACCGAACCTCTCCAATCCTATCACTGCTGCGTTTATGCCCCTGTACACATGCTTGATTCTCTTTCGGAGACATAGCAATCCATAGGTTTTAAGATACTTACTAGTCAGGTACATTCTTAGGCATTTAATATGCGGTGTTGAGTCCATTTCGTTGAGCAAGGAGTAGCTCTTGTCTATTCCATATTTGGCTTAAGGAACTTTATCTGTGCTCATTTCAATCTCTGGTTTTATGCAGCACCCCAATTCACTTTTCCCCTTAAGCAAGCATAAGTTGGTTTTCTAAATTTGAGACCCTGTTCTGTTCTGTAATTCAGTTCCTGTGTAGCCAAGTTTCCATTCCGTGTATTAGTGATATCTTATGATGTTTCTTTTTCTGTGTGACTTATTTCAGTTAGAATTATCATACCTGAATCCACTCATTATGCTGCTACGGGCCTGATGACATAGATTTCATTGCTGAGTGATACTGCATTGTACGTAAGTACCACAAGTTCTTTATCCATTTTTCACTTTCTGCGATGTTGAACTTCTACTGTAAACGAGGTTCTTGTAAACAGAGCCGTTCGAAACTTTGGGGTGGCTGTGTCTTTTTGATTTTAAATTCCCTAAGCTATAGGACCATAAGTGGAAGTGCCCTAGGCTCTGTTGCTTTGTTTTTTAGATGTTTCAGGAAACACCATACACTTCTCCCGAGTGTTTGTTGGCAATTTACATCCCGCCCTTCAGCATAACAAGGCTCCCAGTTCTCCATGGCCTGTCCTGCCTTTCTGGATTTTACACTTTTTTCAGATGGCCCTTTTGACCGGGGGGAAGTGAGACTTCATTGTAGTGCAGATTTCCTTTGCAAGCTTGCTTGGTTGGCCAAAAAGGGCGTATGCCTTTTTTCCTCAATATATTCAGGAAAAAACGCATACGCCCTTTTTGGCCAAGTGCATCATTGTGGACGTTCTGCCTCTTTTCCTATGCTTTCAATGCAATTCCAGTCTACCTCCTGAAATCGGTTTCCTGCAATTCTGCCCCGCTTTCAAGTCCTCTTGGCAGCCTTACTTCAGTCTATTTTTGGACGATAGCTGTCATTTATAACTCTGCTGGTTTGTGAATTACAGTGCCCCTGAGCTCCTTTCTTCAACTCGCTTTCTTTTGAGCTGGCCGCAACACCGCAGGATGGCTTCAGGCCCTAATCTGGTTCCGGCACGGCACGCTGAGCCTTTGGTTATTTCCTCTTCCTGGTGGGAAATGAGAGTTAAATTTGCCCGTCCAGACACCTCCAGCTAGCCTCTCATTGGTTCTCGCTATTCCTGTTCATCTTCCGCAGAAATTGCAAACTGGGACAAACAGGAGGTTAAAGGCGCTGACTTTCCAAGTGGGGAGAGTGTTAGTAAAGCGTCTGGAATGTTGCACCCGAGTACCAGGGGAGGAAAACTGAGACATATTTGAACACGTCTCCAGTTCACATGGTTGATCATACTTGGGTTCCACATGCATGTTTTAGCTGAAGGAAGAATACCTAAAACCTGGGTAGTTGAAACCCGTGGAATGGGTACCATGCAATATGACTTCAAAGGGTCTTCATTTGCTCACCGAACCTCTCCAATCCTATCACTGCTGCGTTTATGCCCCTGTACACATGCTTGATTCTGTTTCGGAGACATAGCAATCCATAGGTTTTAAGATACTTACTAGTCAGGTACATTCTTAGGCGTTTAATATGCGGTGTTGAGTCCATTTCGTTGAGCAAGGAGTAGCTCTTGTCTATTCCATATTTGGCTTAAGGAACTTTATCTGTGCTCATTTCAATCTCTGGTTTTATGCAGCACCCCAACTCACCTTTCCCCTTAAGCAAGCATAAGTTGGTTTTCTAAATTTGAGACCCTATTCTGTTCTGTAATGCAGTTCCTGTGTAGCCAAGTTTACATTCCGTGTATTACTGATATCTTATGATGTTTCTTTTTCTGTGTGACTTATTTCAGTTAGAATCATCATACCTGAATCCACTCATTGTGCTGCTAAGGGCCTGATGACACAGATTTCATTGCTGAGTGATATTGCTTTGTAAGTAAATACCACAACTTCTTTATCCATTTTTCAATTTCTGCGATGTTGAACTTGTACTGTAAACGAGGTTCTTGTAAACAGAGCCGTTCCAAACTTTGGGGTTGCTGTGTCTTTCTGATTTTAAATTCCCTAAGCTATAGGACCATAAGTGGAAGTGCCCTAGGCTCTGTTGCTTTGTTTTTTAGATGTTTCAGGAAACACCATACACTTCTCCCGAGTGGTTGTTGGCAATTTACATCCCGCCCATCAGCATAACAAGGCTCCCAGTTCTCCATGGCCTGTCCTGCCTTTCTGGATTTTACACTTTTTTCAGATGGCCCTTTTGACCGAGGGGAAGTGAGACTTCATTGTAGTGCAGATTTCCTTTGCAAGCTTGCTTGGTTGGCCAAAAAGGGCGTATGCGTTTTTTCCTGAATATATTCAGGAAAAAACGCATACGCCCTTTTTGGCCAAGTGCATCATTGTGGACGTTCTGCCTCTTTTCCTATGCTTGCAATGCAATTCCAGTCTACCTCCTGAAATCGGTTTCCTGCAATTCTGCCCCGCTTTCAAGTCCTCTTGGCAGCCTTACTTCAGTCTATTTTTCGACGATAGCTGTCATTTATAACTCTGCAGGTTTGTGAATTACAGTGCCCCTGAGCTCCTTTCTTCAACTCGCTTTCTTGTGACCTGGCCGCAACACCGCAGGATGTCTTCAGGCCCTAATCTGGTTCTGGCACGGCACGCTGAGCCTTTGGTTAATTCCTCTTCCTGGTGGGAAATGAGAGTTAAATTTGCCCATCCAGACACCTCCAGCTAGTCTCTCATTGGTTCTCGCTATTCCGGTTCATCTTCCACAGAAATTGCAAACTGGGCCAAACAGGAGGTTAAAGGGACTGACTCTCCAAGTGGGGAGAGTGTTAGTAAAGCGTCTGGAATGTTGCACCCGAGTACCAGGGTACAAAAACTGAGACATATTTGAACACGTCTCCCGATCACATGGTTGATCATACTCTAGGTTCCACATGCATGTTTTAGCTGAAGGAAGAATACCTTAAACCTGGGTAGTTGAAACCCGTGGAATGGGTACCATGCAATATGACTTCAAAGGGTCTTCATTTGCTCACCGAACCTCTCCAATCCTATCACTGCTGCGTTTATGCCCCTGTACACATGTTTGATTCTCTTTCAGAGACATAGCAATCCATAGGTTTTAAGATACTTACTAGTCAGGTACATTCTTAGGCATTTAATATGCGGTGTTGAGTCCATTTCGTTGAGCAAGGAGTAGCTCTTGTCTATTCCATATTTGGCTTAAGGAACTTTATCTGTGCTCATTTCAATCTCTGGTTTTATGCAGCACCCCAACTCACCTTTACCCTTAAGCAAGCATAAGTTGGTTTTCTAAATTTGAGACCCTGTTCTGTTCTGTAATTCAGTTCCTGTGTAGCCAAGTTTCCATTCCGTGTATTAGTGATATCTTATGATGTTTCTTTTTCTGTGTGACTTATTTCAGTTAGAATCATCATACCTGAATCCACTCATTATGCTGCTACGGGCCTGATGACATAGATTTCATTGCTGAGTGATACTGCATTGTACGTAAGTACCACAAGTTCTTTATCCATTTTTCACTTTCTGCGATGTTGAACTTCTACTGTAAACGAGGTTCTTGTAAACAGAGCCGTTCGAAACTTTGGGGTGGCTGTGTCTTTTTGATTTTAAATTCCCTAAGCTATAGGACCATAAGTGGAAGTGCCCTAGGCTCTGTTGCTTTGTTTTTTAGATGTTTCAGGAAACACCATACACTTCTCCCGAGTGTTTGTTGGCAATTTACATCCCGCCCTTCAGCATAACAAGGCTCCCAGTTCTCCATGGCCTGTCCTGCCTTTCTGGATTTTACACTTTTTTCAGATGGCCCTTTTGACCGGGGGGAAGTGAGACTTCATTGTAGTGCAGATTTCCTTTGCAAGCTTGCTTGGTTGGCCAAAAAGGGCGTATGCCTTTTTTCCTCAATATATTCAGGAAAAAACGCATACGCCCTTTTTGGCCAAGTGCATCATTGTGGACGTTCTGCCTCTTTTCCTATGCTTTCAATGCAATTCCAGTCTACCTCCTGAAATCGGTTTCCTGCAATTCTGCCCTGCTTTGAAGTCCTCTTGGCAGCCTTACTTCAGTCTATTTTTGGACGATAGCTGTCATTTATAACTCTGCAGGTTTGTGAATTACAGTGCCCCTGAGCTCCTTTCTTCAACTCGCTTTCTTTTGAGCTGTCCGCAACACCGCAGGATGGCTTCAGGCCCTAATCTGGTTCTGGCACGGCACGCTGAGCCTTTGGTTATTTCCTCTTCCTGGTGGGAAATGAGAGTTAAATTTGCCCGTCCAGACACCTCCAGCTAGCCTCTCATTGGTTCTCGCTATTCCTGTTCATCTTCCGCAGAAATTGCAAACTTGGACAAACAGGAGGTTAAAGGCGCTGACTTTCCAAGTGGGGAGAGTGTTAGTAAAGCGTCTGGAATGTTGCACACGAGTACCAGGGGAGGAAAACTGAGACATATTTGAACACGTCTCCCGTTCACATGGTTGATCATACTTGGGTTCCACATGCATGTTTTAGCTGAAGGAAGAATACCTAAAACCTGGGTAGTTGAAACCCGTGGAATGGGTACCATGCAATATGACTTCAAAGGGTCTTCATTTGCTCACCGAACCTCTCCAATCCTATCACTGCTGCGTTTATGCCCCTGTACACATGCTTGATTCTGTTTCGGAGACATAGCAATCCATAGGTTTTAAGATACTTACTAGTCAGGTACATTCTTAGGCGTTTAATATGCGGTGTTGAGTCCATTTCGTTGAGCAAGGAGTAGCTCTTGTCTATTCCATATTTGGCTTAAGGAACTTTATCTGTGCTCATTTCAATCTCTGGTTTTATGCAGCACCCCAACTCACCTTTCCCCTTAAGCAAGCATAAGTTGGTTTTCTAAATTTGAGACCCTGTTCTGTTCTGTAATTCAGTTCCTGTGTAGCCAAGTTTACATTCCGTGTATTAGTGATATCTTATGATGTTTCTTTTTCTGTGTGACTTATTTCAGTTAGAATCATCGTACCTGAATCCACTCATTATGCTGCTACGGGCCTGATGACATAGATTTCATTGCTGAGTGATACTGCATTGTACGTAAGTACCACAAGTTCTTTATCCATTTTTCACTTTCTGCGATGTTGAACTTCTACTGTAAACGAGGTTCTTGTAAACAGAGCCGTTCGAATTTTTGGGGTGGCTGTGTCTTTTTGATTTTAAATTCCCTAAGCTATAGGACCATAAGTGGAAGTGCCCTAGGCTCTGTTGCTTTGTTTTTTAGATGTTTCAGGAAACACCATACACTTCTCCCGAGTGGTTGTTGGCAATTTACATCCCGCCCTTCAGCATAACAAGGCTCCCAGTTCTCCATGGCCTGTCCTGCCTTTCTGGATTTTACACTTTTTTCAGATGGCCCTTTTGACCGGGGGGAAGTGAGACTTCATTGTAGTGCAGATTTCCTTTGCAAGCTTGCTTGGTTGGCCAAAAAGGGCGTATGCGTTTTTTCCTGAATATATTCAGGAAAAAACGCATACGCCCTTTTTGGCCAAGTGCATCATTGTGGACGTTCTGCCTCTTTTCCTATGCTTTCAATGCAATTCCAGTCTACCTCCTGAAATCGGTTTCCTGCAATTCTGCCCCGCTTTCAAGTCCTCTTGGCAGCCTTACTTCAGTCTATTTTTGGACGATAGCTGTCATTTATAACTCTGCAGGTTTGTGAATTACAGTGCCCCTGAGCTCCTTTCTTCAACTTGCTTTCTTTTGAGCTGGCCGCAACACCGCATGATGGCTTCAGGCCCTAATCTGGTTCCGGCACGGCACGCTGAGCCTTTGGTTATTTCCTCTTCCTGGTGGGAAATGAGAGTTAAATTTGCCCGTCCAGACACCTCCAGCTAGCCTCTCATTGGTTCTCGCTATTCCTGTTCATCTTCCGCAGAAATTGCAAACTGGGACAAACAGGAGGTTAAAGGCGCTGACTTTCCAAGTGGGGAGAGTGTTAGTAAAGCGTCTGGAATGTTGCACCCGAGTACCAGGGTACGAAAACTGAGACATATTTGAACACGTCTCCCGTTCACATGGTTGATCATACTTGGGTTCCACATGCATGTTTTAGCTGAAGGAAGAATACCTAAAACCTGGGTAGTTGAAACCCGTGGAATGGGTACCATGCAATATGACTTCAAAGGGTCTTCATTTGCTCACCGAACCTCTCCAATCCTATCACTGCTGCGTTTATGCCCCTGTACACATGCTTGATTCTGTTTCGGAGACATAGCAATCCATAGGTTTTAAGATACTTACTAGTCAGGTACATTCTTAGGCGTTTAATATGCGGTGTTGAGTCCATTTCGTTGAGCAAGGAGTAGCTCTTGTCTATTCCATATTTGGCTTAAGGAACTTTATCTGTGCTCATTTCAATCTCTGGTTTTATGCAGCACCCCAATTCACTTTTCCCCTTAAGCAAGCATAAGTTGGTTTTCTAAATTTGAGACCCTTTTCTGTTCTGTAATTCAGTTCCTGTGTAGCCAAGTTTACATTCCGTGTATTAGTGATATCTTATGATGTTTCTTTTTCTGTGTGACTTATTTCAGTTAGAATCATCGTACCTGAATCTACTCATTATGCTGCTAAGGGCCTGATGACATAGATTTCATTGCTGAGTGATACTGCATTGTACGTAAGTACCACAAGTTCTTTATCCATTTTTCACTTTCTGCGATGTTGAACTTCTACTGTAAACGAGGTTCTTGTAAACAGAGCCGTTCGAAACTTTGGGGTGGCTGTGTCTTTTTGATTTTAAATTCCCTAAGCTATAGGACCATAAGTGGAAGTGCCCTAGGCTCTGTTGCTTTGTTTTTTAGATGTTTCAGGAAACACCATACACTTCTCCCGAGTGTTTGTTGGCAATTTACATCCCGCCCTTCAGCATAACAAGGCTCCCAGTTCTCCATGGCCTGTCCTGCCTTTCTGGATTTTACACTTTTTTCAGATGGCCCTTTTGACCGGGGGGAAGTGAGACTTCATTGTAGTGCAAATTTCCTTTGCAAGCTTGCTTGGTTGGCCAAAAAGGGCGTATGCGTTTTTTCCTGAATATATTCAGGAAAAAACGCATACGCCCTTTTTGGCCAAGTGCATCATTGTGGACGTTCTGCCTCTTTTCCTATGCTTTCAATGCAATTCCAGTCTACCTCCTGAAATCGGTTTCCTGCAATTCTGCCCCGCTTTCAAGTCCTCTTGGCAGCCTTACTTCAGTATATTTTTGGACGATAGCTGTCATTTATAACTCTGCAGGTTTGTGAATTACAGTGCCCCTGAGCTCCTTTCTTCAACTCGCTTTCTTGTGACCTAGCCGCAACACCGCAGGATGTCTTCAGGCCCTAATCTGGTTCTGGCACGGCACGCTGAGCCTTTGGTTAATTCCTCTTCCTGGTGGGAAATGAGAGTTAAATTTGCCCATCCAGACACCTCCAGCTAGTCTCTCATTGGTTCTCGCTATTCCTGTTCATCTTCCACAGAAATTGCAAACTGGGACAAACAGGAGGTTAAAGGGACTGACTCTAAAAGTGGGGAGAGTGTTAGTAAAGCGTCTGGAATGTTGCACCCGAGTACCAGGGGAGGAAAACTGAGACATATTTGAACCCGTCTCCCGATCACATGGTTGATCATACTCTAGGTCCCACATGCATGTTTTAGCTGAAGGAAGAATACCTTAACCCTGGGTAGTTGAAACCCGTGGAATGGGTACCATGCAATATGACTTCAAAGGGTCTTCATTTGCTCACCGAACCTCTCCAATCCTATCACTGCTGCGTTTATGCCCCTGTACACATGCTTGATTCTCTTTCGGAGACATAGCAATCCATAGGTTTTAAGATACTTACTAGTCAGGTACATTCTTAGGCATTTAATATGCGGTGTTGAGTCCATTTCGTTGAGCAAGGAGTAGCTCTTGTCTATTCCATATTTGGCTTAAGGAACTTTATCTGTGCTCATTTCAATCTCTGGTTTTATGCAGCACCCCAACTCACCTTTACCCTTAAGCAAGCATAAGTTGGTTTTCTAAATTTGAGACCCTGTTCTGTTCTGTAATTCAGTTCCTGTGTAGCCAAGTTTACATTCCGTGTATTAGTGATATCTTATGATGTTTCTTTTTCTGTGTGACTTATTTCAGTTAGAATCATCGTACCTGAATCCACTCATTGTGCTGCTAATGTCCTGATGACACAGATTTCATTGCTGAGTGATATTGTTTTGTAAGTAAATACCACAACTTTTTTATCCATTTTTCACTTTCTGCGATGTTGAACTTGTACTGTAAACGAGGTTCTTGTAAACAGAGCCGTTCCAAACTTTGGGGTGGCTGTGTCTTTTTGATTTTAAATTCCCTAAGCTATAGGACCATAAGTGGAAGTGCCCTAGGCTCTGTTGCTTTGTTTTTTAGATGTTTCAGGAAACACCATACACTTCTCCCGAGTGTTTGTTGGCAATTTACATCCCGCCCTTCAGCATAACAAGGCTCCCAGTTCTCCATGGCCTGTCCTGCCTTTCTGGATTTTACACTTTTTTCAGATGGCCCTTTTGACCGGGGGGAAGTGAGACTTCATTGTAGTGCAGATTTCCTTTGCAAGCTTGCTTGGTTGGCCAAAAAGGGCGTATGCGTTTTTTCCTGAATATATTCAGGAAAAAACGCATACGCCCTTTTTGGCCAAGTGCATCATTGTGGACGTTCTGCCTCTTTTCCTATGCTTTCAATGCAATTCCAGTCTACCTCCTGAAATCGGTTTCCTGCAATTCTGCCCCGCTTTCAAGTCCTCTTGGCAGCCTTACTTCAGTCTACTTTTGGACGATAGCTGTCATTTATAACTCTGCAGGTTTGTGAATTTCAGTGCCCCTGAGCTCCTTTCTTCAACTCGCTTTCTTTTGAGCTGGCCGCAACACCGCAGGATGGCTTCAGGCCCTAATCTGGTTCCGGCACGGCACGCTGAGCCTTTGTTTAATTCCTCTTCCTGGTGGGAAATGAGAGTTAAATTTGCCCGTCCAGACACCTCCAGCTAGCCTCTCATTGGTTCTCGCTATTCCTGTTCATCTTCCGCAGAAATTGCAAACTGGGCCAAACAGGAGGTTAAAGGCGCTGACTTTCCAAGTGGGGAGAGTGTTAGTAAAGCGTCTGGAATGTTGCACCCGAGTACCAGGGGAGGAAAACTGAGACATATTTGAACACGTCTCCCGATCACATGGTTGATCATACTTGGGTTCCACATGCATGTTTTAGCTGAAGGAAGAATACCTAAAACCTGGGTAGTTGAAACCCGTGGAATGGGTACCATGCAATATGACTTCAAAGGGTCTTCATTTGCTCACCGAACCTCTCCAATCCTATCACTGCTGCGTTTATGCCCCCGTACACATGCTTGATTCTGTTTCGGAGACATAGCAATCCATAGGTTTTAAGATACTTACTAGTCAGGTACATTCTTAGGCGTTTAATATGCGGTGTTGGGTCCATTTCGTTGAGCAAGGAGTAGCTCTTGTCTATTCCATATTTGGCTTAAGGAACTTTATCTGTGCTCATTTCAATCTCTGGTTTTATGCAGCACCCCAACTCACCTTTACCCTTAAGCAAGCATAAGTTGGTTTTCTAAATTTGAGACCCTGTTCTGTTCTGTAATTCAGTTCCTGTGTAGCCAAGTTTACATTCCGTGTATTACTGATATCTTATGATGTTTCTTTTTCTGTGTGACTTATTTCAGTTAGAATCATCATACCTGAATCCACTCATTGTGCTGCTAAGGGCCTGATGACACAGATTTCATTGCTGAGTGATATTGCTTTGTAAGTAAATACCACAAGTTCTTTATCCATTTTTCACTTTCTGCGATGTTGAACTTGTACTGTAAACGAGGTTCTTGTAAACAGAGCCGTTCCAAACTTTGGGGTGGCTGTGTCTTTTTGATTTTAAATTCCCTAAGCTATAGGACCATAAGTGGAAGTGCCCTAGGCTCTGTTGCTTTGTTTTTTAGATGTTTCAGGAAACACCATACACTTCTCCCGAGTGGTTGTTGGCAATTTACATCCCGCCCATCAGCATAACAAGGCTCCCAGTTCTCCATGGCCTGTCCTGCCTTTCTGGATTTTACACTTTTTTCAGATGGCCCTTTTGACCGGGGGGAAGTGAGACTTCATTGTAGTGCAGATTTCCTTTGCAAGCTTGCTTGGTTGGCCAAAAAGGGCGTATGCGTTTTTTCCTGAATATATTCAGGAAAAAACGCATACGCCCTTTTTGGCCAAGTGCATCATTGTGGACGTTCTGCCTCTTTTCCTATGCTTGCAATGCAATTCCAGTCTACCTCCTGAAATCGGTTTCCTGCAATTCTGCCCCGCTTTCAAGTCCTCTTGGCAGCCTTACTTCAGTCTATTTTTGGACGATAGCTGTCATTTATAACTCTGCAGGTTTGTGAATTACAGTGCCCCTGAGCTCCTTTCTTCAACTCGCTTTCTTGTGACCTGGCCGCAACACCGCAGGATGGCTTCAGGCCCTAATCTTGTTCCGGCCCGGCACGCTGAGCCTTTGGCTAATTCCTCTTCCTGGTGGGAAATGAGAGTTAAATTTGCCCGTCCAGACACCTCCAGCTAGTCTCTCATTGGTTCTCGCTATTCCTGTTCATCTTCCACAGAAATTGCAAACTGGGCCAAACAGGAGGTTAAAGGGACTGACTCTCCAAGTGGGGAGAGTGTTAGTAAAGCGTCTGGAATGTTGCACCCGAGTACCAGGGTACGAAAACTGAGACATATTTGAACACGTCTCCCGATCACATGGTTGATCATACTCTAGGTTCCACATGCATGTTTTAGCTGAAGGAAGAATACCTTAAACCTGGGTAGTTGAAACCCGTGGAATGGGTACCATGCAATATGACTTCAAAGGGTCTTCATTTGCTCACCGAATCTCTCCAATCCTATCACTGCTGCGTTTATGCCCCTGTACACATGCTTGATTCTCTTTCGGAGACATAGCAATCCATAGGTTTTAAGATACTTGCTAGTCAGGTACATTCTTAGGCGTTTAATATGCGGTGTTGAGTCCATTTCGTTGAGCAAGGAGTAGCTCTTGTCTATTCCATATTTGGCTTAAGGAACTTTATCTGTGCTCATTTCAATCTCTGGTTTTATGCAGCACCCCAACTCACCTTTACCCTTAAGCAAGCATAAGTTGGTTTTCTAAATTTGAGGCCCTGTTCTGTTCTGTAATTCAGTTCCTGTGTAGCCAAGTTTCCATTCCGTGTATTACTGATATCTTATGATGTTTCTTTTTCTGTGTGACTTATTTCAGTTAGAATCATCATACCTGAATCCACTCATTGTGCTGCTAAGGGCCTGATGACATAGATTTCATTGCTGAGTGATATTGCTTTGTAAGTGAATACCGCAACTTCTTTATCCATTTTTCACTTTCTGCGATGTTGAACTTGTACTTTAAACGAGGTTCTTGTAAACAGAGCCGTTCCGAACTTTGGGGTGGCTGTGTCTTTTTGATTTTAATTTCCCTAAGCTATAGGACCATAAGTGGAAGTGCCCTAGGCTCTGTTGCTTTGTTTTTTAGATGTTTCAGGAAACACCATACACTTCTCCCGAGTGGTTGTTGGCAATTTACATCCCGCCCATCAGCATAACAAGGCTCCCAGTTCTCCATGGCCTGTCCTGCCTTTCTGGATTTTACACTTTTTTCAGATGGCCCTTTTGACCGGGGGGAAGTGAGACTTCATTGTAGTGCAGATTTCCTTTGCAAGCTTGCTTGGTTGGCCAAAAAGGGCGTATGCGTTTTTTCCTGAATATATTCAGGAAAAAACGCATACGCCCTTTTTGGCCAAGTGCATCATTGTGGACGTTCTGCCTCTTTTCCTATGCTTTCAATGCAATTCCAGTCTACCTCCTGAAATCGGTTTCCTGCAATTCTGCCCCGCTTTCAAGTCCTCTTGGCAGCCTTACTTCAGTCTATTTTTGGACGATAGCTGTCATTTATAACTCTGCAGGTTTGTGAATTACAGTGCCCCTGAGCTCCTTTCTTCAACTCGCTTTCTTGTGACCTGGCCGCAACACCGCAGGATGTCTTCAGGCCCTAATCTGGTTCCGGCACGGCAAGCTGAGCCTTTGGTTATTTCCTCTTCCTGGTGGGAAATGAGAGTTAAATTTGCCCGTCCAGACACCTCCAGCTAGTCTCTCATTGGTTCTCGCTATTCCTGTTCATCTTCCGCAGAAATTGCAAACTGGGCCAAACAGGAGGTTAAAGGCGCTGAATTTCCAAGTGAGGAGAGTGTTAGTAAAGCGTCTGGAATGTTGCACCCGAGTACCAGGGGAGGAAAACTGAGACATATTTGAACACGTCTCCCGTTCACATGGTTGATCATACTTGGGTTCCACATGCATGTTTTAGCTGAAGGAAGAATACCTTAAACCTGGGTAGTTGAAACCCGTGGAATGGGTACCATGCAATATGACTTCAAAGGGTCTTCATTTGCTCACCGAACCTCTCCAATCCTATCACTGCTGCGTTTATGCCCCTGTACACATGCTTGATTCTCTTTCGGAGACATAGCAATCCATAGGTTTTAAGATACTTACTAGTCAGGTACATTCTTAGGCGTTTAATATGCGGTGTTGAGTCCATTTCGTTGAGCAAGGAGTAGCTCTTGTCTATTCCATATTTGGCTTAAGGAACTTTATCTGTGCTCATTTCAATCTCTGGTTTTATGCAGCACCCCAACTCACCTTTACCCTTAAGCAAGCATAAGTTGGTTTTCTAAATTTGAGACGCTGTTCTGTTCTGTAATTCAGTTCCTGTGTAGCCAAGTTTCCATTCCGTGTATTACTGATATCTTATGATGTTTCTTTTTCTGTGTGACTTATTTCAGTTAGAATCATCATACCTGAATCCACTCATTGTGCTGCTAGGGGCCTGATGACACAGATTTCATTGCTGAGTGATATTGCTTTGTAAGTAAATACCACAACTTCTTTATCCATTTTTCACTTTCTGCGATGTTGAACTTGTACTGTAAACGAGGTTCTTGTAAACAGAGCCGTTCCAAACTTTGGGGTGGCTGTGTCTTTTTGATTTTAAATTCCCTAAGCTATAGGACCATAAGTGGAAGTGCCCTAGGCTCTGTTGCTTTGTTTTTTAGATGTTTCAGGAAACACCATACACTTCTCCCGAGTGTTTGTTGGCAATTTACATCCCGCCCTTCAGCATAACAAGGCTCCCAGTTCTCCATGGCCTGTCCTGCCTTTCTGGATTTTACACTTTTTTCAGATGGCCCTTTTGACCGGGGGGAAGTGAGACTTCATTGTAGTGCAGATTTCCTTTGCAAGCTTGCTTGGTTGGCCAAAAAGGGCGTATGCGTTTTTTCCTGAATATATTCAGGAAAAAACGCATACGCCCTTTTTGGCCAAGTGCATCATTGTGGACGTTCTGCCTCTTTTCCTATGCTTTCAATGCAATTCCAGTCTACCTCCTGAAATCGGTTTCCTGCAATTCTGCCCCGCTTTCAAGTCCTCTTGGCAGCCTTACTTCAGTCTATTTTTGGACGATAGCTGTCATTTATAACTCTGCAGGTTTGTGAATTACAGTGCCCCTGAGCTCCTTTCTTCAACTCGCTTTCTTGTGACCTGGCCGCAACACCGCAGGATGGCTTCAGGCTCTAATCTGGTTCCGGCACGGCACGCTGAGCCTTTGGTTATTTCCTCTTCCTGGTGGGAAATGAGAGTTAAATTTGCCCGTCCAGACACCTCCAGCTAGCCTCTCATTGGTTCTCGCTATTCCTGTTCATCTTCCGCAGAAATTGCAAACTGGGACAAACAGGAGGTTAAAGGCGCTGACTTTCCAAGTGGGGAGAGTGTTAGTAAAGCGTCTGGAATGTTGCACCCGAGTACCAGGGGAGGAAAACTGAGACATGTTTGAACACGTCTCCCGTTCACATGGTTGATCATACTTGGGTTCCACATGCATGTTTTAGCTGAAGGAAGAATACCTAAAACCTGGGTAGTTGAAACCCGTGGAATGGGTACCATGCAATATGACTTCAAAGGGTCTTCATTTGCTCACCGAACCTCTCCAATCCTATCACTGCTGCGTTTATGCCCCTGTACACATGCTTGATTCTCTTTCGGAGACATAGCAATCCATAGGTTTTAAGATACTTACTAGTCAGGTACATTCTTAGGCGTTTAATATGCGGTGTTGAGTCCATTTGGTTGAGCAAGGAGTAGCTCTTGTCTATTCCATATTTGGCTTAAGGAACTTTATCTGTGCTCATTTCAATCTCTGGTTTTATGCAGCACCCCAACTCACCTTTCCCCTTAAGCAAGCATAAGTTGGTTTTCTAAATTTGAGACCCTGTTCTGTTCTGTAATTCAGTTCCTGTGTAGCCAAGTTTACATTCCGTGTATTACTGATATCTTATGATGTTTCTTTTTCTGTGTGACTTATTTCAGTTAGAATCATCATACCTGAATCCACTCATTGTGCTGCTAAGGGCCTGATGACACAGATTTCATTGCTGAGTGATATTGCTTTGTAAGTAAATACCACAACTTCTTTATCCATTTTTCAATTTCTGCGATGTTGAACTTGTACTGTAAACGAGGTTCTTGTAAACAGAGCCGTTCCAAACTTTGGGGTGGCTGTGTCTTTTTGATTTTAAATTCCCTAAGCTATAGGACCATAAGTGGAAGTGCCCTAGGCTCTGTTGCTTTGTTTTTTAGATGTTTCAGGAAACACCATACACTTCTCCCGAGTGGTTGTTGGCAATTTACATCCCGCCCATCAGCATAACAAGGCTCCCAGTTCTCCATGGCCTGTCCTGCCTTTCTGGATTTTACACTTTTTTCAGATGGCCCTTTTGACCGGGGGGAAGTGAGACTTCATTGTAGTGCAGATTTCCTTTGCAAGCTTGCTTGGTTGGCCAAAAAGGGCGTATGCGTTTTTTCCTGAATATATTCAGGAAAAAACGCATACGCCCTTTTTGGCCAAGTGCATCATTGTGGACGTTCTGCCTCTTTTCCTATGCTTGCAATGCAATTCCAGTCTACCTCCTGAAATCGGTTTCCTGCAATTCTGCCCCGCTTTCAAGTCCTCTTGGCAGCCTTACTTCAGTCTATTTTTGGACGATAGCTGTCATTTATAACTCTGCAGGTTTGTGAATTACAGTGCCCCTGAGCTCCTTTCTTCAACTCGCTTTCTTGTGACCTGGCCGCAACACCGCAGGATGTCTTCAGGCCCTAATCTGGTTCTGGCATGGCACGCTGAGCCTTTGGTTAATTCCTCTTCCTGGTGGGAAATGAGAGTTAAATTTGCCCATCCAGACACCTCCAGCTAGTCTCTCATTGGTTCTCGCTATTCCTGTTCATCTTCCACAGAAATTGCAAACTGGGCCAAACAGGAGGTTAAAGGGACTGACTCTCCAAGTGGGGAGAGTGTTAGTAAAGCGTATGGAATGTTGCACCCGAGTACCAGGGTACGAAAACTGAGACATATTTGAACACATCTCCCGATCACATGGTTGATCATACTCTAGGTCCCACATGCATGTTTTAGCTGAAGGAAGAATACCTTAAACCTGGGTAGTTGAAACCCGTGGAATGGGTACCATGCAATATGACTTCAAAGGGTCTTCATTTGCTCACCGAACCTCTCCAATCCTATCACTGCTGCGTTTATGCCCCTGTACACATGCTTGATTCTCTTTCGGAGACATAGCAATCCATAGGTTTTAAGATACTTACTAGTCAGGTACATTCTTAGGCATTTAATATGCGGTGTTGAGTCCATTTCGTTGAGCAAGGAGTAGCTCTTGTCTATTCCATATTTGGCTTAAGGAACTTTATCTGTGCTCATTTCAATCTCTGGTTTTATGCAGCACCCCAACTCACCTTTCCCCTTAAGCAAGCATAAGTTGGTTTTCTAAATTTGAGACCCTGTTCTGTTCTGTAATTCAGTTCCTGTGTAGCCAAGTTTACATTCCGTGTATTAGTGATATCTTATGATGTTTCTTTTTCTGTGTGACTTATTTCAGTTAGAATCATCGTACCTGAATCCACTCATTATGCTGCTACGGGCCTGATGACATAGATTTCATTGCTGAGTGATACTGCATTGTACATAAGTACCACAAGTTCTTTATCCATTTTTCACTTTCTGCGATGTTGAACTTGTACTGTAAACGAGGTTCTTGTAAACAGAGCCGTTCCAAACTTTGGGGTGGCTGTGTCTTTTTGATTTTAAATTCCCTAAGCTATAGGACCATAAGTGGAAGTGCCCTAGGCTCTGTTGCTTTGTTTTTTAGATGTTTCAGGAAACACCATACACTTCTCCCGAGTGTTTGTTGGCAATTTACATCCCGCCCTTCAGCATAACAAGGCTCCCAGTTCTCCATGGCCTGTCCTGCCTTTCTGGATTTTACACTTTTTTCAGATGGCCCTTTTGACCGGGGGGAAGTGAGACTTCATTGTAGTGCAGATTTCCTTTGCAAGCTTGCTTGGTTGGCCAAAAAGGGCGTATGCGTTTTTTCCTGAATATATTCAGGAAAAAACGCATACGCCCTTTTTGGCCAAGTGCATCATTGTGGACGTTCTGCCTCTTTTCCTATGCTTTCAATGCAATTCCAGTCTACCTCCTGAAATCGGTTTCCTGCAATTCTGCCCCGCTTTCAAGTCCTCTTGGCAGCCTTACTTCAGTCTATTTTTGGACGATAGCTGTCATTTATAACTCTGCAGGTTTGTGAATTACAGTGCCCCTGAGCTCCTTTCTTCAACTCGCTTTCTTGTGACTTGGCCGCAACACCGCAGGATGTCTTCAGGCCCTAATCTGGTTCTGGCATGGCACGCTGAGCCTTTGGTTAATTCTTCTTCCTGGTGGGAAATGAGAGTTAAATTTGCCCATCCAGACACCTCCAGCTAGTCTCTCATTGGTTCTCGCTATTCCTGTCCATCTTCCACAGAAATTGCAAACTGGGCCAAACAGGAGGTTAAAGGGACTGACTCTCCAAGTGGAGAGAGTGTTAGTAAAGCGTCTGGAATGTTGCACCCGAGTACCAGGGTACGAAAACTGAGACATATTTGAACACATCTCCCGATCACATGGTTGATCATACTCTAGGTCTCACATGCATGTTTTAGCTGAAGGAAGAATACCTTAAACCTGGGTAGTTGAAACCCGTGGAATGGGTACCATGCAATATGACTTCAAAGGGTCTTCATTTGCTCACCGAACCTCTCCAATCCTATCACTGCTGCGTTTATGCCCCTGTACACATGCTTGATTCTCTTTCGGAGACATAGCAATCCATAGGTTTTAAGATACTTACTAGTCAGGTACATTCTTAGGCATTTAATATGCGGTGTTGAGTCCATTTCGTTGAGCAAGGAGTAGCTCTTGTCTATTCCATATTTGGCTTAAGGAACTTTATCTGTGCTCATTTCAATCTCTGGTTTTATGCAGCACCCCAACTCACCTTTACCCTTAAGCAAGCATAAGTTGGTTTTCTAAATTTGAGACCCTGTTCTGTTCTGTAATTCAGTTCCTGTGTAGCCAAGTTTACATTCCGTGTATTAGTGATATCTTATGATGTTTCTTTTTCTGTGTGACTTATTTCATTTAGAATCATCGTACCTGAATCCACTCATTATGCTGCTACGGGCCTGATGACATAGATTTCATTGCTGAGTGATACTGCATTGTACGTAAGTACCACAAGTTCTTTATCCATTTTTCACTTTCTGCGATGTTGAACTTGTACTGTAAACGAGGTTCTTGTAAACAGAGCCGTTCCAAACTTTGGGGTGGCTGTGTCTTTTTGATTTTAATTTCCCTAAGCTATAGGACCATAAGTGGAAGTGCCCTAGGCTCTGTTGCTTTGTTTTTTAGATGTTTCAGGAAACACCATACACTTCTCCCGAGTGGTTGTTGGCAATTTACATCCCGCCCATCAGCATAACAAGGCTCCCAGTTCTCCATGGCCTGTCCTGCCTTTCTGGATTTTACACTTTTTTCAGATGGCCCTTTTGACCGGGGGGAAGTGAGACTTCATTGTAGTGCAGATTTCCTTTGCAAGCTTGCTTGGTTGGCCAAAAAGGGCGTATGCGTTTTTTCCTGAATATATTCAGGAAAAAACGCATACGCCCTTTTTGGCCAAGTGCATCATTGTGGACGTTCTGCCTCTTTTCCTATGCTTTCAATGCAATTCCAGTCTACCTCCTGAAATCGGTTTCCTGCAATTCTGCCCCGCTTTCAAGTCCTCTTGGCAGCCTTACTTCAGTCTATTTTTGGACGATAGCTGTCATTTATAACTCTGCAGGTTTGTGAATTACAGTGCCCCTGAGCTCCTTTCTTCAACTTGCTTTCTTGTGACCTGGCCGCAACACCGCAGGATGTCTTCAGGCCCTAATCTGGTTCCGGAACGGCATGCTGAGCCTTTGGTTATTTCCTCTTCCTGGTGGGAAATGAGAGTTAAATTTGCCCGTCCAGACACCTCCAGCTAGTCTCTCATTGGTTCTCGCTATTCCTGTTCATCTTCCGCAGAAATTGCAAACTGGGCCAAACAGGAGGTTAAAGGCGCTGACTTTTCAAGTGGGGAGAGTGTTAGTAAAGCGTCTGGAATGTTGCACCCGAGTACCAGGGGAGGAAAACTGAGACATATTTGAACACGTCTCCCGTTCACATGGTTGATCATACTTGGGTTCCACATGCATGTTTTAGCTGAAGGAAGAATACCTTAAACCTGTGTATTTGAAACCCATGGAATGGGTACCATGCAATATGACTTCAAAGGGTCTTCATTTGCTCACCGAACCTCTCCAATCCTATCACTGCTGCGTTTATGCCCCTGTACACATGCTTGATTCTGTTTCGGAGACATAGCAATCCATAGGTTTTAAGATACTTACTAGTCAGGTACATTCTTAGGCGTTTAATATGCGGTGTTGAGTCCATTTCGTTGAGCAAGGAGTAGCTCTTGTCTATTCCATATTTGGCTTAAGGAACTTTATCTGTGCTCATTTCAATCTCTGGTTTTATGCAGCACCCCAACTCACCTTTCCCCTTAAGCAAGCATAAGTTGGTTTTCTAAATTTGAGACCCTGTTCTGTTCTGTAATTCAGTTCCTGTGTAGCCAAGTTTCCATTCCGTGTATTACTGATATCTTATGATGTTTCTTTTTCTGTGTGACTTATTTCAGTTAGAATCATCGTACCTGAATCCACTCATTGTGCTGCTAAGGTCCTGATGACACAGATTTCATTGCTGAGTGATATTGCTTTGTAAGTAAATACCACAACTTTTTTATCCATTTTTCACTTTCTGCGATGTTGAACTTGTACTGTAAACGAGGTTCTTGTAAACAGAGCCGTTCTAAACTTTGGGGTGGCTGTGTCTTTTTGATTTTAAATTCCCTAAGCTATAGGACCATAAGTGGAAGTGCCCTAGGCTCTGTTGCTTTGTTTTTTAGATGTTTCAGGAAACACCATACACTTCTCCCGAGTGGTTGTTGGCAATTTACATCCCGCCCATCAGCATAACAAGGCTCCCAGTTCTCCATGGCCTGTCCTGCCTTTCTGGATTTTACACTTTTTTCAGATGGCCCTTTTGACCGGGGGGAAGTGAGACTTCATTGTAGTGCAGATTTCCTTTGCAAGCTTGCTTGGTTGGCCAAAAAGGGCGTATGCGTTTTTTCCTGAATATATTCAGGAAAAAACGCATACGCCCTTTTTGGCCAAGTGCATCATTGTGGACGTTCTGCCTCTTTTCCTATGCTTGCAATGCAATTCCAGTCTACCTCCTGAAATCGGTTTCCTGCAATTCTGCCCCGCTTTCAAGTCCTCTTGGCAGCCTTACTTCAGTCTATTTTTGGACGATAGCTGTCATTTATAACTCTGCAGGTTTGTGAATTACAGTGCCCCTGAGCTCCTTTCTTCAACTCGCTTTCTTGTGACCTGGCCGCAACACCGCAGGATGTCTTCAGGCCCTAATCTGGTTCTGGCATGGCACGCTGAGCCTTAGGTTCATTCCTCTTCCTGGTGGGAAATGAGAGTTAAATTTGCCCATCCAGACACCTCCAGCTAGTCTCTCATTGGTTCTCGCTATTCCTGTTCATCTTCCACAGAAATTGCAAACTGGGCCAAACAGGAGGTTAAAGGGACTGACTCTCCAAGTGGGGAGAGTGTTAGTAAAGCGTCTGGAATGTTGCACCCGAGTACCAGGGTACGAAAACTGAGACATATTTGAACACGTCTCCCGATCACATGGTTGATCATACTCTAGGTTCCACATGCATGTTTTAGCTGAAGGAAGAATACCTTAAACCTGGGTAGTTGAAACCCGTGGAATGGGTACCATGCAATATGACTTCAAAGGGTCTTCATTTGCTCACCGAACCTCTCCAATCCTATCACTGCTGCGTTTATGCCCCTGTACACATGCTTGATTCTCTTTCGGAGACATAGCAATCCATAGGTTTTAAGATACTTACTAGTCAGGTACATTCTTAGGCATTTAATATGCGGTGTTGAGTCCATTTCGTTGAGCAAGGAGTAGCTCTTGTCTATTCCATATTTGGCTTAAGGAACTTTATCTGTGCTCATTTCAATCTCTGGTTTTATGCAGCACCCCAACTCACCTTTACCCTTAAGCAAGCATAAGTTGGTTTTCTAAATTTGAGACCCTGTTCTGTTCTGTAATTCAGTTCCTGTGTAGCCAAGTTTCCATTCCGTGTATTAGTGATATCTTATGATGTTTCTTTTTCTGTGTGACTTATTTCAGTTAGAATCATCGTACCTGAATCCACTCATTATGCTGCTACGGGCCTGATGACATAGATTTCATTGCTGAGTGATACTGAATTGTACGTAAGTACCACAAGTTCTTTATCCATTTTTCACTTTCTGCGATGTTGAACTTCTACTGTAAACGAGGTTCTTGTAAACAGAGCCGTTCGAAACTTTGGGGTGGCTGTGTCTTTTTGATTTTAAATTCCCTAAGCTATAGGACCATAAGTGGAAGTGCCCTAGGCTCTGTTGCTTTGTTTTTTAGATGTTTCAGGAAACACCATACACTTCTCCCGAGTGTTTGTTGGCAATTTACATCCCGCCCATCAGCATAACAAGGCTCCCAGTTCTCCATGGCCTGTCCTGCCTTTCTGGATTTTACACTTTTTTCAGATGGCCCTTTTGACCGGGGGGAAGTGAGACTTCATTGTAGTGCAGATTTCCTTTGCAAGCTTGCTTGGTTGGCCAAAAAGGGCGTATGCGTTTTTTCCTGAATATATTCAGGAAAAAACGCATACGCCCTTTTTGGCCAAGTGCATCATTGTGGACGTTCTGCCTCTTTTCCTATGCTTTCAATGCAATTCCAGTCTACCTCCTGAAATCGGTTTCCTGCAATTCTGCCCCGCTTTCAAGTCCTCTTGGCAGCCTTACTTCAGTCTATTTTTGGACGATAGCTGTCATTTATAACTCTGCAGGTTTGTGAATTACAGTGCCCCTGAGCTCCTTTCTTCAACTCGCTTTCTTTTGAGCTGGCCGCAACACCGCAGGATGGCTTCAGGCCCTAATCTGGTTCTGGCACGGCACGCTGAGCCTTTGTTTATTTCCTCTTCCTGGTGGGAAATGAGAGTTAAATTTGCCCGTCCAGACACCTCCAGCTAGCCTCTCATTGGTTCTCGCTATTCCTGTTCATCTTCCGCAGAAATTGCAAACTGGGACAAACAGGAGGTTAAAGGCGCTGTCTTTCCAAGTGGGGAGAGTGTTAGTAAAGCGTCTGGAATGTTGCACCCGAGTACCAGGGTATGAAAACTGAGACATATTTGAACACGTCTCCCGTTCACATGGTTGATCATACTTGGGTTCCACATGCATGTTTTAGCTGAAGGAAGAATACCTAAAACCTGGGTAGTTGAAACCCGTGGAATGGGTACCATGCAATATGACTTCAAAGGGTCTTCATTTGCTCACCGAACCTCTCCAATCCTATCACTGCTGCGTTTATGCCCCTGTACACATGCTTGATTCTCTTTCGGAGACATAGCAATCCATAGGTTTTAAGATACTTACTAGTCAGGTACATTCTTAGGCGTTTAATATGCGGTGTTGAGTCCATTTCGTTGAGCAAGGAGTAGCTCTTGTCTATTCCATATTTGGCTTAAGGAACTTTATCTGTGCTCATTTCAATCTCTGGTTTTATGCAGCACCCCAACTCACCTTTCCCCTTAAGCAAGCATAAGTTGGTTTTCTAAATTTGAGACCCTGTTCTGTTCTGTAATTCAGTTCCTGTGTAGCCAAGTTTACATTCCGTGTATTACTGATATCTTATGATGTTTCTTTTTCTGTGTGACTTATTTCAGTTAGAATTATCATACCTGAATCCACTCATTGTGATGCTAAGGGCCTGATGACACAGATTTCATTGCTGAGTGATATTGCTTTGTAAGTAAATACCACAACTTCTTTATCCATTTTTCAATTTCTGCGATGTTGAACTTGTACTGTAAACGAGGTTCTTGTAAACAGAGCCGTTCCAAACTTTGGGGTGGCTGTGTCTTTTTGAATTTAATTTCCGTAAGCTATAGGACCATAAGTGGAAGTGCCCTAGGCTCTGTTGCTTTGTTTTCTAGATGTTTCAGGAAACACCATACACTTCTCCCAAGTGTCTGTTGGCAATTTACATCCCGCCCATCAGCATAACAAGGCTCCCAGTTCTCCATGGCCTGTCCTGCCTTTCTGGATTTTACACTTTTTTCAGATGGCCCTTTTGACCGGGGGGAAGTGAGACTTCATTGTAGTGCAGATTTCCTTTGCAAGCTTGCTTGGTTGGCCAAAAAGGGCGTATGCGTTTTTTCCTGAATATATTCAGGAAAAAACGCATACGCCCTTTTTGGCCAAGTGCATCATTGTGGACGTTCTGCCTCTTTTCCTATGCTTTCAATGCAATTCCAGTCTACCTCCTGAAATCGGTTTCCTGCAATTCTGCCCCGCTTTCAAGTCCTCTTGGCAGCCTTACTTCAGTCTATTTTTGGACGATAGCTGTCATTTATAACTCTGCAGGTTTGTGAATTACAGTGCCCCTGAGCTCCTTTCTTCAACTCGCTTTCTTTTGAGCTGGCCGCAACACCGCAGGATGGCTTCAGGCCCTAATCTGGTTCCGGCACGGCACGCTGAGCCTTTGGTTATTTCCTCTTCCTGGTGGGAAATGAGAGTTAAATTTGCCCGTCCAGACACCTCCAGCTAGCCTCTCATTGGTTCTCGCTATTCCTGTTCATCTTCCGCAGAAATTGCAAACTGGGCCAAACAGGAGGTTAAAGGGACTGACTCTCCAAGTGGGGAGAGTGTTAGTAAAGCGTCTGGAATGTTGCACCCGAGTACCAGGGTACGAAAACTGAGACATATTTGAACACGTCTCCCGATCACATGGTTGATCATACTCTAGGTTCCACATGCATGTTTTAGCTGAAGGAAGAATACCTAAAACCTGGGTAGTTGAAACCCGTGGAATGGGTACCATGCAATATGACTTCAAAGGGTCTTCATTTGCTCACCGAACCTCTCCAATCCTATCACTGCTGCGTTTATGCCCCTGTACACATGCTTGATTCTCTTTCGGAGACATAGCAATCCATAGGTTTTAAGATACTTACTAGTCAGGTACATTCTTAGGCATTTAATATGCGGTGTTGAGTCCATTTCGTTGAGCAAGGAGTAGCTCTTGTCTATTCCATATTTGGCTTAAGGAACTTTATCTGTGCTCATTTCAATCTCTGGTTTTATGCAGCACCCCAACTCACCTTTACCCTTAAGCAAGCATAAGTTGGTTTTCTAAATTTGAGACCCTGTTCTGTTCTGTAATTCAGTTCCTGTGTAGCCAAGTTTCCATTCCGTGTATTAGTGATATCTTATGATGTTTCTTTTTCTGTGTGACTTATTTCAGTTAGAATCATCGTACCTGAATCCACTCATTATGCTGCTACGGGCCTGATGACATAGATTTCATTGCTGAGTGATACTGCATTGTACGTAAGTACCACAAGTTCTTTATCCATTTTTCAATTTCTGCGATGTTGAACTTCTACTGTAAATGAGGTTCTTGTAAACAGAGCCGTTCGAAACTTTGGGGTGGCTGTGTCTTTTTGATTTTAAATTCCCTAAGCTATAGGACCATAAGTGGAAGTGCCCTAGGCTCTGTTGCTTTGTTTTTTAGATGTTTCAGGAAACACCATACACTTCTCCCGAGTGGTTGTTGGCAATTTACATCCCGCACATCAGCATAACAAGGCTCCCAGTTCTCCATGGCCTGTCCTGCCTTTCTGGATTTTACACTTTTTTCAGATGGCCCTTTTGACCGGGGGGAAGTGAGACTTCATTGTAGTGCAGATTTCCTTTGCAAGCTTGCTTGGTTGGCCAAAAAGGGCGTATGCGTTTTTTCCTGAATATATTCAGGAAAAAACGCATACGCCCTTTTTGGCCAAGTGCATCATTGTGGACGTTCTGCCTCTTTTCCTATGCTTTCAATGCAATTCCAGTCTACCTCCTGAAATCGGTTTCCTGCAATTCTGCCCCGCTTTCAAGTCCTCTTGGCAGCCTTACTTCAGTCTATTTTTGGACGATAGCTGTCATTTATAACTCTGCAGGTTTGTGAATTACAGTGCCCCTGAGCTCCTTTCTTCAACTCGCTTTCTTTTGAGCTGGCCGCAACACCGCAGGATGGCTTCAGGCCCTAATCTGGTTCCGGCACGGCACGCTGAGCCTTTGGTTATTTCCTCTTCCTGGTGGGAAATGAGAGTTAAATTTGCCCGTCCAGACACCTCCAGCTAGCCTCTCATTGGTTCTCGCTATTCCTGTTCATCTTCCGCAGAAATTGCAAACTGGGACAAACAGGAGGTTAAAGGCGCTGACTTTCCAAGTGGGGAGAGTGTTAGTAAAGCGTCTGGAATGTTGCACCCGAGTACCAGGGTACGAAAACTGAGACATATTTGAACACGTCTCCCGTTCACATGGTTGATCATACTTGGGTTCCACATGCATGTTTTAGCTGAAGGAAGAATACCTAAAACCTGTGTAGTTGAAACCCGTGGAATGGGTACCATGCAATATGACTTCAAAGGGTCTTCATTTGCTCACCGAACCTCTCCAATCCTATCACTGCTGCGTTTATGCCCCTGTACACATGCTTGATTCTGTTTCGGAGACATAGCAATCCATAGGTTTTAAGATACTTACTAGTCAGGTACATTCTTAGGCGTTTAATATGCGGTGTTGAGTCCATTTCGTTGAGCAAGGAGTAGCTCTTGTCTATTCCATATTTGGCTTAAGGAACTTTATCTGTGCTCATTTCAATCTCTGGTTTTATGCAGCACCCCAACTCACCTTTCCCCTTAAGCAAGCATAAGTTGGTTTTCTAAATTTGAGACCCTGTTCTGTTCTGTAATTCAGTTCCTGTGTAGCCAAGTTTACATTCCGTGTATTAGTGATATCTTATGATGTTTCTTTTTCTGTGTGACTTATTTCAGTTAGAATCATCGTACCTGAATCCACTCATTATGCTGCTAAGGGCCTGATGACATAGATTTCATTGCTGAGTGATACTGCATTGTACGTAAGTACCACAAGTTCTTTATCCATTTTTCACTTTCTGCGATGTTGAACTTCTACTGTAAACGAGGTTCTTGTAAACAGAGCCGTTCGAAACTTTGGGGTGGCTGTGTCTTTTTGATTTTAAATTCCCTAAGCTATAGGACCATAAGTGGAAGTGCCCTAGGCTCTGTTGCTTTGTTTTTTAGATGTTTCAGGAAACACCATACACTTCTCCCGAGTGTTTGTTGGCAATTTACATCCCGCCCATCAGCATAACAAGGCTCCCAGTTCTCCATGGCCTGTCCTGCCTTTCTGGATTTTACACTTTTTTCAGATGGCCCTTTTGACCGGGGGGAAGTGAGACTTCATTGTAGTGCAGATTTCCTTTGCAAGCTTGCTTGGTTGGCCAAAAAGGGCGTATGCGTTTTATCCTGAATATATTCAGGAAAAAACGCATATGCCCTTTTTGGCCAAGTGCATCATTTTGGACGTTCTGCCTCTTTTCCTATGCTTTCAATGCAATTCCAGTCTACCTCCTGAAATCGGTTTCCTGCAATTCTGCCCCGCTTTCAAGTCCTCTTGGCAGCCTTACTTCAGTCTATTTTTGGACGATAGCTGTCATTTATAACTCTGCAGGTTTGTGAATTACAGTGCCCCTGAGCTCCTTTCTTCAACTCGCTTTCTTGTGACCTGGCCGCAACACCGCAGGATGTCTTCAGGCCCTAATCTGGTTCTGGCACGGCACGCTGAGCCTTTGGTTAATTCCTCTTCCTGGTGGGAAATGAGAGTTAAATTTGCCCATCCAGACACCTCCAGCTAGTCTCTCATTGGTTCTCGCTATTCCTGTTCATCTTCCACAGAAATTGCAAACTGGGCCAAACAGGAGGTTAAAGGGACTGACTCTCCAAGTGGGGAGAGTGTTAGTAAAGCGTCTGGAATGTTGCACCCGAGTACCAGGGTACGAAAACTGAGACATATTTGAACACGTCTCCCGATCACATGGTTGATCATACTCTAGGTCCCACATGCATGTTTTAGCTGAAGGAAGAATACCTTAAACCTGGGTAGTTGAAACCCGTGGAATGGGTACCATGCAATATGCCTTCAAAGGGTCTTCATTTGCTCACCGAACCTCTCCAATCCTATCACTGCTGCGTTTATGCCCCTGTACACATGCTTGATTCTCTTTCGGAGACATAGCAATCCATAGGTTTTAAGATACTTACTAGTCAGGTACATTCTTAGGCGTTTAATATGCGGTGTTGAGTCCATTTCGTTGAGCAAGGAGTAGCTCTTGTCTATTCCATATTTGGCTTAAGGAACTTTATCTGTGCTCATTTCAATCTCTGGTTTTATGCAGCACCCCAACTCACCTTTCCCCTTAAGCAAGCATAAGTTGGTTTTCTAAATTTGAGACCCTGTTCTGTTCTGTAATTCAGTTCCTGTGTAGCCAAGTTTCCATTCCGTGTATTACTGATATCTTATGATGTTTCTTTTTCTGTGTGACTTATTTCAGTTAGAATCATCATACCTGAATCCACTCATTGTGCTGCTAAGGGCCTGATGACACAGATTTCATTGCTGAGTGATATTGCTTTGTAAGTAAATACCACAACTTTTTTATCCATTTTTCACTTTCTGCGATGTTGAACTTGTACTGTAAACGAGGTTCTTGTAAACAGAGCCGTTCCAAACTTTGGGGTGGCTGTGTCTTTTTGATTTTAAATTCCCTAAGCTATAGGACCATAAGTGGAAGTGCCCTAGGCTCTGTTGCTTTGTTTTTTAGATGTTTCAGGAAACACCATACACTTCTCCGGAGTGTTTGTTGGCAATTTACATCCCGCCCTTCAGCATAACAAGGCTCCCAGTTCTCCATGGCCTGTCCTGCCTTTCTGGATTTAAACTTTTTTCAGATGGCCCTTTTGACCAGGGGGAAGTGAGACTTCATTGTAGTGCAGATTTCCTTTGCAAGCTTGTTTGGTTGGCCAAAAAGGGCGTATGCGTTTTTTCCTGAATATATTCAGGAAAAAACGCATACGCCCTTTTTGGCCAAGTGCATCATTGTGGACATTCTGCCTCTTTTCCTATGTTTTCAATGCAATTCCAGTCTACCTCCTGAAATCGGTTTCCTGCAATTCTGCCCCGCTTTCAAGTCCTCTTGGCAGCCTTACTTCAGTCTATTTTTGGACGATAGCTGTCATTTATAACTCTGCAGGTTTGTGAATTACAGTGCCCCTGAGCTCCTTTCTTCAACTCGCTTTCTTTTGAGCTGGCCGCAACACCGCAGGATGTCTTCAGGCCCTAATCTGGTTCTGGCACGGCACGCTGAGCCTTTGGTTATTTCCTCTTCCTGGTGGGAAATGAGAGTTAAATTTGCCCGTCCAGACACCTCCAGCTAGTCTCTCATTGGTTCTCGCTATTCCTGTTCATCTTCCGCAGAAATTGCAAACTGGGCCAAACAGGAGGTTAAAGGGACTGACTCTCCAAGTGGGAAGAGTGTTAGTAAAGCATCTGGAATGTTGCACCCGAGTACCAGGGTACGAAAACTGAGACATATTTGAACACGTCTCCCGATCACATGGTTGATCATACTCTGGGTTCCACATGCATGTTTTAGCTGAAGGAAGAATACCTAAAACCTGGGTAGTTGAAACCCGTGGAATGGGTACCATGCAATATGACTTCAATGGGTCTTCATTTCCTCACCGAATCTCTCCAATCCTATCACTGCTGCGTTTATGCCCCTGTACACATGCTTGATTCTCTTTCGGAGACATAGCAATCCATAGGTTTTAAGATACTTACTAGTCAGGTACATTCTTAGGCGTTTAATATGCGGTGTTGAGTCCATTTCGTTGAGCAAGGAGTAGCTCTTGTCTATTCCATATTTGGCTTAAGGAACTTTATCTGTGCTCATTTCAATCTCTGGTTTTATGCCGCACGCCAACTCACCTTTCCCCTTAAGCAAGCATAAGTTGGTTTTCTAAATTTGAGACCCTGTTCTGTTTTGGAATGCAGTTCCTGTGTAGCCAAGTTTACATTCCGTGTATTAGTGATATCTTATGATGTTTCTTTTTCTGTGTGACTTATTTCAGTTAGAATCATCGTACCTGAATCCACTCATTATGCTGCTAAGGGCCTGATGACATAGATTTCATTGCTGAGTGATACTGCATTGTACGTAAGTACCTCAAGTTCTTTATCCATTTTTCACTTTCTGTGATATTGAACTTGTACGGTAAACGAGGTTCTTGTAAACGGAGGCGTCCCAAACTTTGGGGTGGCTGTGTCTTTTTGATTTTAATTTCCCTAAGCTATAGAACCATAAGTGGAAGTGCCCTAGGCTCTGTTGCTTTGTTTTTTAGATGTTTCAGGAAACACCATACACTTCTCCCAAGTGTCTGTTGGCAATTTACATCCCGCCCATCAGCATAAGAAGGCTCCCAATTCTCAATGGCCTGTCCTGCCTTTCTGGATTTTACACTTTTTTCAGATGGCCCTTTTGACCGGGGGGAAGTGAGACTTCATTGTAGTGCAGATTTCCTTTGCAAGCTTGCTTGGTTGGCCAAAAAGGGCGTATGCGTTTTTTCCTGAATATATTCAGGAAAAAACGCATACGCCCTTTTTGGCCAAGTGCATCATTGTGGACGTTCTGCCTCTTTTCCTATGCTTTCAATGCAATTTCAGTCTACCTCCTGAAATCGGTTTCCTGCAATTCTGCCCCGCTTTCAAGTCCTCTTGGCAGCCTTACTTCAGTATATTTTTGGACGATAGCTGTCATTTATAACTCTGCAGGTTTGTGAATTACAGTGCCCCTGAGCTCCTTTCTACAACTCGCTTTCTTGTGAGCTGGCCGCAACACCGCAGGATGGCTTCAGGCCCTAATCTGGTTCCGGCACGGCACGCTGAGCCTTTGGTTAATTCCTCTTCCTGGTGGGAAATGAGAGTTAAATTTGCCCGTCCAGACACCTCCAGCTAGTCTCTCATTGGTTCTCGCTATTCCTGTTCATCTTCCGCAGAAATTGCAAAGTGGGCCAAACAGGAGGTTAAAGGCGCTGACTTTCCAAGTGGGGAGAGTGTTAGTAAAGCGTCTGGAATGTTGCACCCGAGTACCAGGGGAGGAAAACTGACACATATTTGAACACGTCTCCCGTTCACATGGTTGATCATACTTGGGTTCCACATGCATGTTTTAGCTGAAGGAAGAATACCTTAAACCTGGGTAGTTGAAACCCGTGGAATGGGTACCATGCAATATGCCTTCAAAGGGTCTTCATTTGCTCACCGAACCTCTCCAATCCTATCACTGCTGCGTTTATGCCCCTGTACACATGCTTGATTCTCTTTCGGAGACATAGCAATCCATAGGTTTTAAGATACTTACTAGTCAGGTACATTCTTAGGCGTTTAATATGCGGTGTTGAGTCCATTTCGTTGAGCAAGGAGTAGCTCTTGTCTATTCCATATTTGGCTTAAGGAACTTTATCTGTGCTCATTTCAATCTCTGGTTTTATGCAGCACCCCAACTCACCTTTCCCCTTAAGCAAGCATAAGTTGGTTTTCTAAATTTGAGACCCTGTTCTGTTCTGTAATTCAGTTCCTGTGTAGCCAAGTTTCCATTCCGTGTATTACTGATATCTTATGATGTTTCTTTTTCTGTGTGACTTATTTCAGTTAGAATCATCATACCTGAATCCACTCATTGTGCTGCTAAGGGCCTGATGACACAGATTTCATTGCTGAGTGATATTGCTTTGTAAGTAAATACCACAACTTTTTTATCCATTTTTCACTTTCTGCGATGTTGAACTTGTACTGTAAACGAGGTTCTTGTAAACAGAGCCGTTCCAAACTTTGGGGTGGCTGTGTCTTTTTGATTTTAAATTCCCTAAGCTATAGGACCATAAGTGGAAGTGCCCTAGGCTCTGTTGCTTTGTTTTTTAGATGTTTCAGGAAACACCATACACTTCTCCCGAGTGTTTGTTGGCAATTTACATCCCGCCCTTCAGCATAACAAGGCTCCCAGTTCTCCATGGCCTGTCCTGCCTTTCTGGATTTTACACTTTTTTCAGATGGCCCTTTTGACCAGTGGGAAGTGAGACTTCATTGTAGTGCAGATTTCCTTTGCAAGCTTGCTTGGTTGGCCAAAAAGGGCGTATGCGTTTTTTCCTGAATATATTCAGGAAAAAACGCATACGCCCTTTTTGGCCAAGTGCATCATTGTGGACATTCTGCCTCTTTTCCTATGCTTTCAATGCAATTCCAGTCTACCTCCTGAAATCGGTTTCCTGCAATTCTGCCCCGCTTTCAAGTCCTCTTGGCAGCCTTACTTCAGTCTATTTTTGGACGATAGCTGTCATTTATAACTCTGCAGGTTTGTGAATTACAGTGCCCCTGAGCTCCTTTCTTCAACTCGCTTTCTTTTGAGCTGGCCGCAACACCGCAGGATGGCTTCAGGCCCTAATCTGGTTCCGGCACGGCACGCTGAGCCTTTGGTTATTTCCTCTTCCTGGTGGGAAATGAGAGTTAAATTTGCCCGTCCAGACACCTCCAGCTAGTCTCTCATTGGTTCTCGCTATTCCTGTTCATCTTCCGCAGAAATTGCAAACTGGGCCAAACAGGAGGTTAAAGGGACTGACTCTCCAAGTGGGAAGAGTGTTAGTAAAGCATCTGGAATGTTGCACCCGAGTACCAGGGTACGAAAACTGAGACATATTTGAACACGTCTCCCGATCACATGGTTGATCATACTCTGGGTTCCACATGCATGTTTTAGCTGAAGGAAGAATACCTAAAACCTGGGTAGTTGAAACCCGTGGAATGGGTACCATGCAATATGACTTCAATGGGTCTTCATTTCCTCACCGAATCTCTCCAATCCTATCACTGCTGCGTTTATGCCCCTGTACACATGCTTGATTCTCTTTCGGAGACATAGCAATCCATAGGTTTTAAGATACTTACTAGTCAGGTACATTCTTAGGCGTTTAATATGCGGTGTTGAGTCCATTTCGTTGAGCAAGGAGTAGCTCTTGTCTATTCCATATTTGGCTTAAGGAACTTTATCTGTGCTCATTTCAATCTCTGGTTTTATGCCGCACGCCAACTCACCTTTCCCCTTAAGCAAGCATAAGTTGGTTTTCTAAATTTGAGACCCTGTTCTGTTTTGGAATGCAGTTACTGTGTAGCCAAGTTTACATTCCGTGTATTAGTGATATCTTATGATGTTTCTTTTTCTGTGTGACTTATTTCAGTTAGAATCATCGTACCTGAATCCACTCATTATGCTGCTAAGGGCCTGATGACATAGATTTCATTGCTGAGTGATACTGCATTGTACGTAAGTACCTCAAGTTCTTTATCCATTTTTCACTTTCTGTGATATTGAACTTGTACGGTAAACGAGGTTCTTGTAAACGGAGGCGTCCCAAACTTTGGGGTGGCTGTGTCTTTTTGATTTTAATTTCCCTAAGCTATAGAACCATAAGTGGAAGTGCCCTAGGCTCTGTTGCTTTGTTTTTTAGATGTTTCAGGAAACACCATACACTTCTCCCAAGTGTCTGTTGGCAATTTACATCCCGCCCATCAGCATAAGAAGGCTCCCAATTCTCAATGGCCTGTCCTGCCTTTCTGGATTTTACACTTTTTTCAGATGGCCCTTTTGACCGGGGGGAAGTGAGACTTCATTGTAGTGCAGATTTCCTTTGCAAGCTTGCTTGGTTGGCCAAAAAGGGCGTATGCGTTTTTTCCTGAATATATTCAGGAAAAAACGCATACGCCCTTTTTGGCCAAGTGCATCATTGTGGACGTTCTGCCTCTTTTCCTATGCTTTCAATGCAATTTCAGTCTACCTCCTGAAATCGGTTTCCTGCAATTCTGCCCCGCTTTCAAGTCCTCTTGGCAGCCTTACTTCAGTATATTTTTGGACGATAGCTGTCATTTATAACTCTGCAGGTTTGTGAATTACAGTGCCCCTGAGCTCCTTTCTACAACTCGCTTTCTTGTGAGCTGGCCGCAACACCGCAGGATGGCTTCAGGCCCTAATCTGGTTCCGGCACGGCACGCTGAGCCTTTGGTTAATTCCTCTTCCTGGTGGGAAATGAGAGTTAAATTTGCCCGTCCAGACACCTCCAGCTAGTCTCTCATTGGTTCTCGCTATTCCTGTTCATCTTCCGCAGAAATTGCAAAGTGGGCCAAACAGGAGGTTAAAGGCGCTGACTTTCCAAGTGGGGAGAGTGTTAGTAAAGCGTCTGGAATGTTGCAACCGAGTACCAGGGGAGGAAAACTGACACATATTTGAACACGTCTCCCGTTCACATGGTTGATCATACTTGGGTTCCACATGCATGTTTTAGCTGAAGGAAGAATACCTTAAACCTGGGTAGTTGAAACCCGTGGAATGGGTACCATGCAATATGCCTTCAAAGGGTCTTCATTTGCTCACCGAACCTCTCCAATCCTATCACTGCTGCGTTTATGCCCCTGTACACATGCTTGATTCTCTTTCGGAGACATAGCAATCCATAGGTTTTAAGATACTTACTAGTCAGGTACATTCTTAGGCGTTTAATATGCGGTGTTGAGTCCATTTCGTTGAGCAAGGAGTAGCTCTTGTCTATTCCATATTTGGCTTAAGGAACTTTATCTGTGCTCATTTCAATCTCTGGTTTTATGCAGCACCCCAACTCACCTTTCCCCTTAAGCAAGCATAAGTTGGTTTTCTAAATTTGAGACCCTGTTCTGTTTTGGAATGCAGTTCCTGTGTAGCCAAGTTTACATTCCGTGTATTACTGATATCTTATGATGTTTCTTTTTCTGTGTGACTTATTTCAGTTAGAATCATCATACCTGAATCCACTCATTGTGCTGCTAAGGTCCTGATGACACAGATTTCATTGCTGAGTGATATTGCTTTGTAAGTAAATACCACAACTTTTTTATCCATTTTTCACTTTCTGCAATGTTGAACTTGTACTGTAAACGAGGTTCTTGTAAACAGAGCCGTTCGAAACTTTGGGGTGGCTGTGTCTTTTTGATTTTAAATTCCCTAAGCTATAGGACCATAAGTGGAAGTGCCCTAGGCTCTGTTGCTTTGTTTTTTAGATGTTTCAGGAAACACCATACACTTCTCCCGAGTGGTTGTTGGCAATTTACATCCCGCCCTTCAGCATAACAAGGCTCCCAGTTCTCCATGGCCTGTCCTGCCTTTCTGGATTTTACACTTTTTTCAGATGGCCCTTTTGACCGGGGGGAAGTGAGACTTCATTGTAGTGCAGATTTCCTTTGCAAGCTTGCTTGGTTGGCCAAAAAGGGCGTATGCGTTTTTTCCTGAATATATTCAGGAAAAAACGCATACGCCCTTTTTGGCCAAGTGCATCATTGTGGACGTTCTGCCTCTTTTCCTATGCTTTCAATGCAATTCCAGTCTACCTCCTGAAATCGGTTTCCTGCAATTCTGCCCCGCTTTCAAGTCCTCTTGGCAGCCTTACTTCAGTCTATTTTTGGACGATAGCTGTCATTTATAACTCTGCAGGTTTGTGAATTACAGTGCCCCTGAGCTCCTTTCTTCAACTCGCTTTCTTTTGAGCTGGCCGCAACACCGCAGGATGGCTTCAGGCCCTAATCTGGTTCCGGCACGGCACGCTGAGCCTGTGGTTATTTCCTCTTCCTGGTGGGAAATGAGAGTTAAATTTGCCCGTCCAGACACCTCCAGCTAGCCTCTCATTGGTTCTCGCTATTCCTGTTCATCTTCCGCAGAAATTGCAAACTGGGCCAAACAGGAGGTTAAAGGCGCTGACTTTTCAAGTGGGGAGAGTGTTAGTAAAGCGTCTGGAATGTTGCACCCGAGTACCAGGGGAGGAAAACTGAGACATATTTGAACACGTCTCCCGTTCACATGGTTGATCATACTTGGGTTCCACATGCATGTTTTAGCTGAAGGAAGAATACCTAAAACCTGGGTAGTTGAAACCCGTGGAATGGGTACCATGCAATATGACTTCAAAGGGTCTTCATTTGCTCACCGAACCTCTCCAATCCTATCACTGCTGCGTTTATGCCCCTGTACACATGCTTGATTCTGTTTCGGAGACATAGCAATCCATAGGTTTTAAGATACTTACTAGTCAGGTACATTCTTAGGCGTTTAATATGCGGTGTTGAGTCCATTTCGTTGAGCAAGGAGTAGCTCTTGTCTATTCCATATTTGGCTTAAGGAACTTTATCTGTGCTCATTTCAATCTCTGGTTTTATGCAGCACCCCAACTCACCTTTCCCCTTAAGCAAGCATAAGTTGGTTTTCTAAATTTGAGACCCTGTTCTGTTCTGTAATTCAGTTCCTGTGTAGCCAAGTTTACATTCCGTGTATTACTGATATCTTATGATGTTTCTTTTTCTGTGTGACTTATTTCAGTTAGAATCATCGTACCTGAATCTACTCATTATGCTGCTAAGGGCCTGATGACATAGATTTCATTGCTGAGTGATACTGCATTGTACGTAAGTACCACAAGTTCTTTATCCATTTTTCACTTTCTGCGATGTTGAACTTCTACTGTAAACGAGGTTCTTGTAAACAGAGCCGTTCGAAACTTTGGGGTGGCTATGTCTTTTTGATTTTAAATTCCCTAAGCTATAGGACCATAAGTGGAAGTGCCCTAGGCTCTGTTGCTTTGTGTTTTAGATGTTTCAGGAAACACCATACACTTCTCCCGAGTGTTTGTTGGCAATTTACATCCCGCCCTTCAGCATAACAAGGCTCCCAGTTCTCCATGGCCTGTCCTGCCTTTCTGGATTTTACACTTTTTTCAGATGGCCCTTTTGACCGGGGGGAAGTGAGACTTCATTGTAGTGCAGATTTCCTTTGCAAGCTTGCTTGGTTGGCCAAAAAGGGCGTATGCGTTTTTTCCTGAATATATTCAGGAAAAAACGCATACGCCCTTTTTGGCCAAGTGCATCATTGTGGACGTTCTGCCTCTTTTCCTATGCTTTCAATGCAATTCCAGTCTACCTCCTGAAATCAGTTTCCTGCAATTCTGCCCCGCTTTCAAGTCCTCTTGGCAGCCTTACTTCAGTCTATTTTTGGACGATAGCTGTCATTTATAACTCTGCAGGTTTGTGAATTACAGTGCCCCTGAGCTCCTTTCTTCAACTCGCTTTCTTGTGACCTGGCCGCAACACCGCAGGATGTCTTCAGGCCCTAATCTGGTTCTGGCACGGCACGCTGCGCCTTAGGTTAATTCCTCTTCCTGGTGGGAAATGAGAGTTAAATTTGCCCATCCAGACACCTCCAGCTAGTCTCTCATTGTTTCTCGCTATTCCTGTTCATCTTCCACAGAAATTGCAAACTGGGCCAAACAGGAGGTTAAAGGGACTGACTCTCCAAGTGGGGAGAGTGTTAGTAAAGCGTCTGGAATGTTGCACCCGAGTACCAAGGGAGGAAAACTGAGACATATTTGAACACGTCTCCCGATCACATGGTTGATCATACTCTAGGTCCCACATGCATGTTTTAGCTGAAGGAAGAATACCTTAAACCTGTGTATTTGAAACCCGTGGAATGGGTACCATGCAATATGACTTCAAAGGGTCTTCATTTGCTCACCGAACCTCTCCAATCCTATCACTGCTGCGTTTATGCCCCTGTACACATGCTTGATTCTCTTTCGGAGACATAGCAATCCATAGGTTTTAAGATACTTACTAGTCAGGTACATTCTTAGGCATTTAATATGCGGTGTTGAGTCCATTTCGTTGAGCAAGGAGTAGCTCTTGTCTATTCCATATTTGGCTTAAGGAACTTTATCTGTGCTCATTTCAATCTCTGGTTTTATGCAGCACCCCAACTCACCTTTCCCCTTAAGCAAGCATAAGTTGGTTTTCTAAATTTGAGACCCTGTTCTGTTCTGTAATTCAGTTCCTGTGTAGCCAAGTTTCCATTCCGTGTATTACTGATATCTTATGATGTTTCTTTTTCTGTGTGACTTATTTCAGTTAGAATCATCATACCTGAATCCACTCATTGTGCTGCTAAGGGCCTGATGACACAGATTTCATTGCTGAGTGATATTGCTTTGTAAGTAAATACCACAAGTTCTTTATCCATTTTTCACTTTCTGCGATGTTGAACTTGTACTGTAAACGAGGTTCTTGTAAACAGAGCCGTTCGAAACGTTGGGGTGGCTGTGTCTTTTTGATTTTAAATTCCCTAAGCTATAGGACCATAAGTGGAAGTGCCCTAGGCTCTGTTGCTTTGTTTTCTAGATGTTTCAGGAAACACCATACACTTCTCCCGAGTGGTTGTTGGCAATTTACATCCCGCCCATCAGCATAACAAGGCTCCCAGTTCTCCATGGCCTGTCCTGCCTTTCTGGATTTTACACTTTTTTCAGATGGCCCTTTTGACCGGGGGGAAGTGAGACTTCATTGTAGTGCAGATTTCCTTTGCAAGCTTGCTTGGTTGGCCAAAAAGGGCGTATGCGTTTTTTCCTGAATATATTCAGGAAAAAACGCATACGCCCTTTTTGGCCAAGTGCATCATTGTGGACGTTCTGCCTCTTTTCCTATGCTTTCAATGCAATTCCAGTCTACCTCCTGAAATCGGTTTCCTGCAATTCTGCCCCGCTTTCAAGTCCTCTTGGCAGCCTTACTTCAGTCTAGTTTTGGACGATAGCTGTCATTTATAACTCTGCAGGTTTGTGAATTACAGTGCCCCTGAGCTCCTTTCTTCAACTCGCTTTCTTGTGACCTGGCCGCAACACCGCAGGATGGCTTCAGGCCCTAATCTGGTTCCGGCACGGCATGCTGAGCCTTTGGTTATTTCCTCTTCCTGGTGGGAAATGAGAGTTAAATTTGCCCGTCCAGACACCTCCAGCTAGTCTCTCATTGGTTCTCGCTATTCCTGTTCATCTTCCACAGAAATTGCAAACTGGGCCAAACAGGAGGTTAAAGGCGCTGACTTTCCAAGTGGGGAGAGTGTTAGTAAAGCGTCTGGAATGTTGCACCCGAGTACCAGGGGAGGAAAACTGAGACATATTTGAACACGTCTCCCGTTCACATGGTTGATCATACTTGGGTTCTACATGCATGTTTTAGCTGAAGGAAGAATACCTTAAACCTGGAGAGTTGAGACCCGTGTAATGGATACCATGCAATATGACTTCAAAGGGTCTTCATTTGCTCACCGAACCTCTCCAATCCTATCACTGCTGCGTTCATGCCCCTGTACACATGCTTGATTCTCTTTCGGAGACATAGCAATCCATAGGTTTTAAGATACTTACTAGTCAGGTACATTCTTAGGCGTTTAATATGCGGTGTTGAGTCCATTTCGTTGAGCAAGGAGTAGCTCTTGTCTATTCCATATTTGGCTTAAGTAACTTTATCTGTGCTCATTTCAATCTCTGGTTTTATGCAGCACCCCAACTCACCTTTCCCCTTAAGCAAGCATAAGTTGGTTTTCTAAATTTGAGACCCCGTTCTGTTCTGTAATTCAGTTCCTGTGTAGCCAAGTGTACATTCCGTGTATTACTGATATCTTATGATGTTTCTTTTTCTGTGTGACTTATTTCAGTTAGAATCATCATACCTGAATCCACTCATTGTGCTGCTAAGGGCCTGATGACATAGATTTCATTGCTGAGTGATATTGCTTTGTAAGTAAATACCACAACTTCTTTATCCATTTTTCACTTTCTGCGATGTTGAACTTGTACTGTAAACGAGGTTCTTGTAAACAGAGCCGTTCCAAACTTTGGGGTGGCTGTGTCTTTTTGATTTTAAATTCCCTAAGCTATAGGACCATAAGTGGAAGTGCCCTAGGCTCTGTTGCTTTGTATTTTAGATGTTTCAAGAAACACCATACACTTCTCCCGAGTGGTTGTTGGCAATTTACATCCCGCCCTTCAGCATAACAAGGCTCCCAGTTCTCCATGGCCTGTCCTGCCTTTCTGGATTTTACACTTTTTTCAGATTGCCCTTTTGACCGGGGGGAAGTGAGACTTCATTGTAGTGCAGATTTCCTTTGCAAGCTTGCTTGGTTGGCCAAAAAGGGCGTATGCGTTTTTTCCTGAATATATTCAGGAAAAAACGCATACGCCCTTTTTGGCCAAGTGCATCATTGTGGACGTTCTGCCTCTTTTCCTATGCTTTCAATGCAATTCCAGTCTACCTCCTGAAATCGGTTTCCTGCAATTCTGCCCCGCTTTCAAGTCCTCTTGGCAGCCTTACTTCAGTCTATTATTGGACGATAGCTGTCATTTATAACTCTGCAGGTTTGTGAATTACAGTGCCCCTGAGCTCCTTTCTTCAACTCGCTTTCTTGTGACCTGGCCGCAACACCGCAAGATGGCTTCAGGCCCTAATCTGGTTCCGGCACGGATGCTGAGCCTTTGGTTATTTCCTCTTCCTGGTGGGAAATGAGAGTTAAATTTGCCCATCCAGACACCTCCAGCTAGTCTCTCATTGGTTCTCGCTATTCCTGTTCATCTTCCACAGAAATTGCAAACTGGGCCAAACAGGAGGTTAAAGGGACTGACTCTCCAAGTGGGGAGAGTGTTAGTAAAGCGTCTGGAATGTTGCACCCGAGTACCAGGGTACGAAAACTGAGACATATTTGAACACGTCTCCCGATCACATGGTTGATCATACTCTAGGTTCCACATGCATGTTTTAGCTGAAGGAAGAATACCTTAAACCTGGGTAGTTGAAACCCGTGGAATGGGTACCATGCAATATGACTTCAAAGGGTCTTCATTTGCTCACCGAACCTCTCCAATCCTATCACTGCTGCGTTTATGCCCCTGTACACATGCTTGATTCTCTTTCGGAGACATAGCAATCCATAGGTTTTAAGATACTTACTAGTCAGGTACATTCTTAGGCGTTTAATATGGGGTTTTGAGTCCATTTCATTGAGCAAGGAGTAGCTCTTGTCTATTCCATATTTGGCTTAAGGAACTTTATCTGTGCTCATTTCAATCTCTGGTTTTATGCAGCACCCCAACTCACCTTTCCCCTTAAGCAAGCATAAGTTGGTTTTCTAAATTTGAGACCCTGTTCTGTTTTGGAATGCAGTTCCTGTGTAGCCAAGTTTCCATTCCGTGTATTAGTGATATCTTATGATGTTTCTTTTTCTGTGTGACTTATTTCAGTTAGAATCATCGTACCTGAATCCACTCATTATGCTGCTACGGGCCTGATGACATAGATTTCATTGCTGAGTGATACTGCATTGTACGTAAGTACCACAAGTTCTTTATCCATTTTTCACTTTCTTTGATATTGAACTTGTACGGTAAACGAGGTTCTTGTAAACGGAGGCGTCCCAAACTTTGGGGTGGCTGTTTCTTTTTGATTTTAATTTCCCTAAGCTATAGGACCATAAGTGGAAGTGCCCTAGGCTCTGTTGCTTTGTTTTTTAGATGTTTCAGGAAACACCATACACTTCTCCCGAGTGGTTGTTGGCAATTTACATCCCGCCCATCAGCATAACAAGGCTCCCAGTTCTCCATGGCCTGTCCTGCCTTTCTGGATTTTACACTTTTTTCAGATGGCCCTTTTGACCGGGGGGAAGTGAGACTTCATTGTAGTGTAGATTTCCTTTGCAAGCTTGCTTGGTTGGCCAAAAAGGGCGTATGCGTTTTTTCCTGAATATATTCAGGAAAAAACGCATACGCCCTTTTTGGCCAAGTGCATCATTGTGGACGTTCTGCCTCTTTTCCTATGCTTTCAATGCAATTCCAGTCTACCTCCTGAAATCGGTTTCCTGCAATTCTGCCCCGCTTTCAAGTCCTCTTGGCAGCCTTACTTCAGTCTATTTTTGGACGATAGCTGTCATTTATAACTCTGCAGGTTTGTGAATTTCAGTGCCCCTGAGCTCCTTTCTTCAACTCGCTTTCTTGTGACCTGGCCGCAACACCGCAGGATGGCTTCAGGCCCTAATCTGGTTCTGGCACGGCACGCTGAGCCTTTGGTTAATTCCTCTTCCTGGTGGGAAATGAGAGTTAAATTTGCCCATCCAGACACCTCCAGCTAGTCTCTCATTGGTTCTCGCTATTCCTGTTCATCTTCCACAGAAATTGCAAACTGGGCCAAACAGGAGGTTAAAGGGACTGACTCTCCAAGTGGGGAGAGTGTTAGTAAAGCGTCTGGAATGTTGCACCCGAGTACCAGGGGAGGAAAACTGAGACATATTTGAACACGTCTCCCGATCTCATGGTTGATCATACTCTGGGTTCCACATGCATGTTTTAGCTGAAGGACGAATACCTAAAATCTGCGTAGTTGAAACCCGTGGAATGAGTACCATGCCATATGACTTCAAAGGGTCTTCATTTGCTCACTGAACCTCTCCAATCCTATCACTGCTGCGTTTATGCCCCTGTACACATGCTTGATTCTCTTTCGGAGACATAGCAATCTATAGGTTTTAAGATACTTACTAGTCAGGTACATTCTTAGGCGTTTAATATGCGGTGTTGCGTCCATTTTGTTGAGCAAGGAATAGCTCTTGTCTATTCCATATTTGGCTTAAGGAACTTTGTGCTCATTTCAATCTCTGGTTTTATGCAGCACCCCAACTCACCTTTCCTCTAAAGCAAGCATAAGTTGGTTTTCTAAATTTGAGACCCTGTTCTGTTCTGTAATTCAGTTCCTGTGTAGCCAAGTTTACATTCCGTGTATTACTGATATCTTATGATGTTTCTTTTTCTGTGTGACTTATTTCAGTTAGAATCATCATACCTGAATCCACTCATTGTGCTGCTAAGGGCCTGATGACACAGATTTCATTGCTGAGTGATATTGCTTTGTAAGTAAATACCACAACTTCTTTATCCATTTTTCACTTTCTGCGATGTTGAACTTGTACTGTAAACGAGGTTCTTGTAAACAGAGGCGTCCCAAACTTTGGGGTGGCTGTGTCTTTTTGATTTTAATTTCCCTAAGCTATAGGACCATAAGTGGCAGTGCCCTAGGCTCTGTTGCTTTGTTTTTTAGATGTTTCAGGAAACACCATACACTTCTCCCAAGTGTCTGTTGGCAATTTACATCCCGCCCATCAGCATAACAAGGCTCCCAGTTCTCCATGGCCTGTCCTGCCTTTCTGGATTTTACACTGTTTTCAGATGGCCCTTTTGACCGGGGGGAAGTGAGACTTCATTGTAGTGCAGATTTCCTTTGCAAGCTTGCTTGGTTGGCCAAAAAGGGCGTATGCGTTTTTTCCTGAATATATTCAGGAAAAAACGCATACGCCCTTTTTGGCCAAGTGCATCATTGTGGACGTTCTGCCTCTTTTCCTATGCTTTCAATGCAATTCCAGTCTACCTCCTGAAATCGGTTTCCTGCAATTCTGCCCCGCTTTCAAGTCCTCTTGGCAGCCTTACTTCAGTCTATTTTTGGACGATAGCTGTCATTTATAACTCTGCAGGTTTGTGAATTACAGTGCCCCTGAGCTCCTTTCTTCAACTCGCTTTCTTTTGAGCTGGCCGCAACACCGCAGGATGACTTCAGGCCCTAATCTGGTTCCGGTACGGCACGCTGAGCCTTTGGTTAATTCCTCTTCCTGGTGGGAAATGAGAGTTAAATTTGCCCGTCCAGACACCTCCAGCTAGCCTCTCATTGGTTCTCGCTTTTCCTGTTCATCTTCCGCAGAAATTGCAAACTGGGCCAAACAGGAGGTTAAAGGCGCTGACTTTCCAAGTGGGGAGAGTGTTAGTAAAGCGTCTGGAATGTTGCACCCGAGTACCAGGGGAGGAAAACTGAGACATATTTGAACACGTCTCCCGTTCACATGGTTGATCATACTTGGGTTCCACATGCATGTTTTAGCTGAAGGAAGAATACCTAAAACCTGGGTAGTTGAAACCCGTGGAATGGGTACCATGCAATATGACTTCAAAGGGTCTTCATTTGCTCACCGAACCTCTCCAATCCTATCACTGCTTCGTTTATGCCCCTGTACACATGCTTGATTCTGTTTCGGAGACATAGCAATCCATAGGTTTTAAGATACTTACTAGTCAGGTACATTCTTAGGCGTTTAATATGCGGTGTTGAGTCCATTTCGTTGAGCAAGGAGTAGCTCTTGTCTATTCCATATTTGGCTTAAGGAACTTTATCTGTGCTCATTTCAATCTCTGGTTTTATGCAGCACCCCAACTCACCTTTCCCCTTAAGCAAGCATAAGTTGGTTTTCTAAATTTGAGACCCTGTTCTGTTCTGTAATTCAGTTCCTGTGTAGCCAAGTTTCCATTCCGTGTATTACTGATATCTTATGATGTTTCTTTTTCTGTGTGACTTATTTCAGTTAGAATCATCATACCTGAATCCACTCATTGTGCTGCTAAGTGCCTGATGACACAGATTTCATTGCTGAGTGATATTGCTTTGTAAGTAAATACCACAACTTCTTTATCCATTTTTCAATTTCTGCGATGTTTAACTTGTACTGTAAACGAGGTTCTTGTAAACAGAGCCGTTCCAAACTTTGGGGTGGCTGTGTCTTTTTGATTTTAAATTCCCTAAGCTATAGGACCATAAGTGGAAGTGCCCTAGGCTCTGTTGCTTTGTTTTTTAGATGTTTCAGGAAACACCATACACTTCTCCCGAGTGGTTGTTGGCAATTTACATCCCGCCCATCAGCATAACAAGGCTCCCAGTTCTCCATGGCCTGTCCTGCCTTTCTGGATTTTACACTTTTTTCAGATGGCCCTTTTGACCAGGGGGAGGTGAGACTTCATTGTAGTGCAGATTTCCTTTGCAAGCTTGCTTGGTTGGCCAAAAAGGGCGTATGCGTTTTTTCCTGAATATATTCAGGAAAAAACGCATACGCCCTTTTTGGCCAAGTGCATCATTGTGGACGTTCTGCCTCTTTTCCTATGCTTGCAATGCAATTCCAGTCTACCTCCTGAAATCGGTTTCCTGCAATTCTGCCCCGCTTTCAAGTCCTCTTGGCAGCCTTACTTCAGTCTATTTTTGGACGATAGCTGTCATTTATAACTCTGCAGGTTTGTGAATTACAGTGCCCCTGAGCTCCTTTCTTCAACTCGCTTTCTTTTGAGCTGGCCGCAACACCGCAGGATGGCTTCAGGCCCTAATCTGGTTCCGGTACGGCACACTGAGCCTTTGGTTAATTCCTCTTCCTGGTGGGAAATGAGAGTTAAATTTGCCCGTCCAGACACCTCCAGCTAGCCTCTCATTGGTTCTCGCTTTTCCTGTTCATCTTCCGCAGAAAATGCAAACCTGGCCAAACAGGAGGTTAAAGGCGCTGACTTTCCAAGTGGGGAGAGTGTTAGTAAAGCGTCTGGAATGTTGCACCCGAGTACCAGGGGAGGAAAACTGAGACATATTTGAACACGTCTCCCGTTCACATGGTTGATCATACTTGGGTTCCACATGCATGTTTTAGCTGAAGGAAGAATACCTAAAACCTGGGTAGTTGAAACCCGTGGAATGGGTACCATGCAATATGACTTCAAAGGGTCTTCATTTGCTCACCGAACCTCTCCAATCCTATCACTGCTTCGTTTATGCCCCTGTACACATGCTTGATTCTCTTTCGGAGACATAGCAATCCATAGGTTTTAAGATACTTACTAGTCAGGTACATTCTTAGGCGTTTAATATGCGGTGTTGAGTCCATTTCGTTGAGCAAGGAGTAGCTCTTGTCTATTCCATATTTGGCTTAAGGAACTTTATCTGTGCTCATTTCAATCTCTGGTTTTATGCAGCACCCCAACTCACCTTTCCCCTTAAGCAAGCATAAGTTGGTTTTCTAAATTTGAGACCCTGTTCTGTTCTGTAATTCAGTTCCTGTGTAGCCAAGTTTCCATTCCGTGTATTACTGATATCTTATGATGTTTCTTTTTCTGTGTGACTTATTTCAGTTAGAATCATCATACCTGAATCCACTCATTGTGCTGCTAAGTGCCTGATGACACAGATTTCATTGCTGAGTGATATTGCTTTGTAAGTAAATACCACAACTTCTTTATCCATTTTTCAATTTCTGCGATGTTTAACTTGTACTGTAAACGAGGTTCTTGTAAACAGAGCCGTTCCAAACTTTGGGGTGGCTGTGTCTTTTTGATTTTAAATTCCCTAAGCTATAGGACCATAAGTGGAAGTGCCCTAGGCTCTGTTGCTTTGTTTTTTAGATGTTTCAGGAAACACCATACACTTCTCCCGAGTGGTTGTTGGCAATTTACATCCCGCCCATCAGCATAACAAGGCTCCCAGTTCTCCATGGCCTGTCCTGCCTTTCTGGATTTTACACTTTTTTCAGATGGCCCTTTTGACCAGGGGGAGGTGAGACTTCATTGTAGTGCAGATTTCCTTTGCAAGCTTGCTTGGTTGGCCAAAAAGGGCGTATGCGTTTTTTCCTGAATATATTCAGGAAAAAACGCATACGCCCTTTTTGGCCAAGTGCATCATTGTGGACGTTCTGCCTCTTTTCCTATGCTTGCAATGCAATTCCAGTCTACCTCCTGAAATCGGTTTCCTGCAATTCTGCCCCGCTTTCAAGTCCTCTTGGCAGCCTTACTTCAGTCTATTTTTGGACGATAGCTGTCATTTATAACTCTGCAGGTTTGTGAATTACAGTGCCCCTGAGCTCCTTTCTTCAACTCGCTTTCTTTTGAGCTGGCCGCAACACCGCAGGATGTCTTCAGGCCCTAATCTGGTTCCGGTACGGCACGCTGAGCCTTTGGTTAATTCCTCTTCCTGGTGGGAAATGAGAGTTAAATTTGCCCGTCCAGACACCTCCAGCTAGCCTCTCATTGGTTCTCGCTTTTCCTGTTCATCTTCCGCAGAAATTGCAAACTGGGCCAAACAGGAGGTTAAAGGCGCTGACTTTCCAAGTGGGGAGAGTGTTAGTAAAGCGTCTGGAATGTTGCACCCGAGTACCAGGGGAGGAAAACTGAGACATATTTGAACACGTCTCCCGTTCACATGGTTGATCATACTTGGGTTCCACATGCATGTTTTAGCTGAAGGAAGAATACCTAAAACCTGGGTAGTTGAAACCCGTGGAATGGGTACCATGCAATATGACTTCAAAGGGTCTTCATTTGCTCACCGAACCTCTCCAATCCTATCACTGCTTCGTTTATGCCCCTGTACACATGCTTGATTCTCTTTCGGAGACATAGCAATCCATAGGTTTTAAGATACTTACTAGTCAGGTACATTCTTAGGCGTTTAATATGCGGTGTTGAGTCCATTTCGTTGAGCAAGGAGTAGCTCTTGTCTATTCCATATTTGGCTTAAGGAACTTTATCTGTGCTCATTTCAATCTCTGGTTTTATGCAGCACCCCAACTCACCTTTCCCCTTAAGCAAGCATAAGTTGGTTTTCTAAATTTGAGACCCTGTTCTGTTCTGTAATTCAGTTCCTGTGTAGCCAAGTTTCCATTCCGTGTATTACTGATATCTTATGATGTTTCTTTTTCTGTGTGACTTATTTCAGTTAGAATCATCATACCTGAATCCACTCATTGTGCTGCTAAGGGCCTGATGACACAGATTTCATTGCTGAGTGATATTGCTTTGTAAGTAAATACCACAACTTCTTTATCCATTTTTCAATTTCTGCGATGTTTAACTTGTACTGTAAACGAGGTTCTTGTAAACAGAGCCGTTCCAAACTTTGGGGTGGCTGTGTCTTTTTGATTTTAAATTCCCTAAGCTATAGGACCATAAGTGGAAGTGCCCTAGGCTCTGTTGCTTTGTTTTTTAGATGTTTCAGGAAACACCATACACTTCTCCCGAGTGGTTGTTGGCAATTTACATCCCGCCCATCAGCATAACAAGGCTCCCAGTTCTCCATGGCCTGTCCTGCCTTTCTGGATTTTACACTTTTTTCAGATGGCCCTTTTGACCAGGGGGAGGTGAGACTTCATTGTAGTGCAGATTTCCTTTGCAAGCTTGCTTGGTTGGCCAAAAGGGGCGTATGCGTTTTTTCCTGAATATATTCAGGAAAAAACGCATACGCCCTTTTTGGCCAAGTGCATCATTGTGGACGTTCTGCCTCTTTTCCTATGCTTGCAATGCAATTCCAGTCTACCTCCTGAAATCGGTTTCCTGCAATTCTGCCCCGCTTTCAAGTCCTCTTGGCAGCCTTACTTCAGTCTATTTTTGGACGATAGCTGTCATTTATAACTCTGCAGGTTTGTGAATTACAGTGCCCCTGAGCTCCTTTCTTCAACTCGCTTTCTTGTGACCTGGCCGCAACAACGCAGGATGGCTTCAGGCCCTAATCTGGTTCCGGCACGGCATGCTGAGCCTTTGGTTATTTCCTCTTCCTGGTGGGAAATGAGAGTTAAATTTGCCCGTCCAGACACCTCCAGCTAGTCTCTCATTGGTTCTCGCTATTCCTGTTCATCTTCCGCAGAAATTGCAAACTGGGCCAAACAGGAGGTTAAAGACGCTGACTTTCCAAGTGGGGAGAGTGTTAGTAAAGCGTCTGGAATGTTGCACCCGAGTACCAGGGGAGGAAAACTGAGACATATTTGAACACGTCTCCCGTTCACATGGTTGATCATACTTGGGTTCCACATGCATGTTTTAGCTGAAGGAAGAATACCTTAAACCTGGGTAGTTGAAACCCGTGGAATGGGTACCATGCAATATGCCTTCAAAGGGTCTTCATTTGCTCACCGAACCTCTCCAATCCTATCACTGCTGCGTTTATGCCCCTGTACACATGCTTGATTCTGTTTCGGAGACATAGCAATCCATAGGTTTTAAGATACTTACTAGTCAGGTACATTCTTAGGTGTTTAATATGCGGTGTTGAGTCCATTTCGTTGAGCAAGGAGTAGCTCTTGTCTATTCCATATTTGGCTTAAGGAACTTTATCTGTGCTCATTTCAATCTCTGGTTTTATGCAGCACCCCAACTCACCTTTCCCCTTAAGCAAGCATAAGTTGGTTTTCTAAATTTGAGACCCTGTTCTGTTCTGTAATTCAGTTCCTGTGTAGCCAAGTTTACATTCCGTGTATTACTGATATCTTATGATGTTTCTTTTTCTGTGTGACTTATTTCAGTTAGAATCATCATACCTGAATCCACTCATTGTGCTGCTAAGGTCCTGATGACACAGATTTCATTGCTGAGTGATATTGCTTTGTAAGTAAATACCACAACTTTTTTATCCATTTTTCACTTTCTGCGATGTTGAACTTGTACTGTAAACGAGGTTCTTGTAAACAGAGCCGTCCTAAACTTTGGGGTGGCTGTGTCTTTTTGATTTTAAATTCCCTAAGCTATAGGACCATAAGTGGAAGTGCCCTAGGCTCTGTTGCTTTGTTTTTTAGATGTTTCAGGAAACACCATACACTTCTCCCGAGTGGTTGTTGGCAATTTACATCCCGCCCTTCAGCATAACAAGGCTCCCAGTTCTCCATGGCCTGTCCTGCCTTTCTGGATTTTACACTTTTTTCAGATGGCCCTTTTGACCGGGGGGAAGTGAGACTTCATTGTAGTGCAGATTTCCTTTGCAAGCTTGCTTGGTTGGCCAAAAAGGGCGTATGCGTTTTTTCCTGAATATATTCAGGAAAAAACGCATGCGCCCTTTTTGGCCAAGTGCATCATTGTGGACGTTCTGCCTCTTTTCCTATGCTTTCAATGCAATTCCAGTCTACCTCCTGAAATCGGTTTCCTGCAATTCTGCCCCGCTTTCAAGTCCTCTTGGCAGCCTTACTTCAGTCTATTTTTGGACCATAGCTGTCATTTATAACTCTGCAGGTTTGTGAATTACAGTGCCCCTGAGCTCCTTTCTTCAACTCGCTTTCTTGTGACCTGGCCGCAACACCGCAGGATGTCTTCAGGCCCTAATCTGGTTCTGGCACGGCACGCTGCGCCTTAGGTTAATTCCTCTTCCTGGTGGGAAATGAGAGTTAAATTTGCCCATCCAGACACCTCCAGCTAGTCTCTCATTGGTTCTCGCTATTCCTGTTCATCTTCCACACAAATTGCAAACTGGGCTAAACAGGAGGTTAAAGGGACTGACTCTCCAAGTGGGGAGAGTGTTAGTAAAGCGTCTGGAATGTTGCACCCGAGTACCAGGGTACGAAAACTGAGACATATTTGAACACGTCTCCCGATCACATGGTTGATCATACTCTAGGTTCCACATGCATGTTTTAGCTGAAGGAAGAATACCTTAAACCTGGGTAGTTGAAACCCGTGGAATGGGTACCATGCAATATGACTTCAAAGGGTCTTCATTTGCTCACCGAACCTCTCCAATCCTATCACTGCTGCGTTTATGCCCCTGTACACATGCTTGATTCTCTTTCGGAGACATAGCAATCCATAGGTTTTAAGATACTTACTAGTCAGGTACATTCTTAGGCATTTAATATGCGGTGTTGAGTCCATTTCGTTGAGCAAGGAGTAGCTCTTGTCTATTCCATATTTGGCTTAAGGAACTTTATCTGTGCTCATTTCAATCTCTGGTTTTATGCAGCACCCCAACTCACCTTTCCCCTTAAGCAAGCATAAGTTGGTTTTCTAAATTTGAGACCCTGTTCTGTTCTGTAATTCAGTTCCTGTGTAGCCAAGTTTCCATTCCGTGTATTAGTGATATCTTATGATGTTTCTTTTTCTGTGTGACTTATTTCAGTTAGAATCATCGTACCTGAATCCACTCATTATGCTGCTACGGACCTGATGACATAGATTTCATTGCTGAGTGATACTGAATTGTACGTAAGTACCACAAGTTCTTTATCCATTTTTCACTTTCTGCGATGTTGAACTACTGTAAACGAGGTTCTTGTAAACAGAGCCGTTCGAAACTTTGGGGTGGCTGTGTCTTTTTGATTTTAAATTCCCTAAGCTATAGGACCATAAGTGGAAGTGCCCTAGGCTCTGTTGCTTTGTTTTTTAGATGTTTCAGGAAACGCCATACACTTCTCCCGAGTGTTTGTTGGCAATTTACATCCCGCCCATCAGCATAACAAGGCTCCCAGTTCTCCATGGCCTGTCCTGCCTTTCTGGATTTTACACTTTTTTCAGATGGCCCTTTTGACCGGGGGGAAGTGAGACTTCATTGTAGTGCAGATTTCCTTTGCAAGCTTGCTTGGTTGGCCAAAAAGGGCGTATGCGTTTTTTCCTGAATATATTCAGGAAAAAACGCATACGCCCTTTTTGGCCAAGTGCATCATTGTGGACGTTCTGCCTCTTTTCCTATGCTTTCAATGCAATTCCAGTCTACCTCCTGAAATCGGTTTCCTGCAATTCTGCCCCGCTTTCAAGTCCTCTTGGCAGCCTTACTTCAGTCTATTTTTGGACGATAGCTGTCATTTATAACTCTGCAGGTTTGTGAATTACAGTGCCCCTGAGCTCCTTTCTTCAACTCGCTTTCTTTTGAGCTGGCTGCAACACCGCAGGATGGCTTCAGGCCCTAATCCGGTTCCGGCACGGCACGCTGAGCCTTTGGTTATTTCCTCTTCCTGGTGGGAAATGAGAGTTAAATTTGCCCGTCCAGACACCTCCAGCTAGTCTCTCATTGGTTCTCGCTATTCCTGTTCATCTTCCGCAGAAATTGCAAACTGGGACAAACAGGAGGTTAAAGGCGCTGACTTTCCAAGTGGGGAGAGTGTTAGTAAAGCGTCTGGAATGTTGCACCCGAGTACCAGGGGAGGAAAACTGAGACATGTTTGAACACGTCTCCCGATCACATGGTTGATCATACTTGGGTTCCACATGCATGTTTTAGCTGAAGGAAGAATACCTTAAACCTGGGTAGTTGAAACCCGTGGAATGGGTACCATGCAATATGACTTCAAAGGGTCTTCATTTGCTCACCGAACCTCTCCAATCCTATCACTGCTGCGTTTATGCCCCTGTACACATGCTTGATTCTGTTTCGGAGACATAGCAATCCATAGGTTTTAAGATACTTACTAGTCAGGTACATTCTTAGGCGTTTAATATGCGGTGTTGAGTCCATTTCGTTGAGCAAGGAGTAGCTCTTGTCTATTCCATATTTGGCTTAAGGAACTTTATCTGTGCTCATTTCAATCTCTGGTTTTATGCAGCACCCCAACTCACCTTTCCCCTTAAGCAAGCATAAGTTGGTTTTCTAAATTTGAGACCCTGTTCTGTTCTGTAATTCAGTTCCTGTGTAGCCAAGTTTACATTCCGTGTATTAGTGATATCTTATGATGTTTCTTTTTCTGTGTGACTTATTTCAGTTAGAATCATCGTACCTGAATCCACTCATTATGCTGCTAAGGGCCTGATGACATAGATTTCATTGCTGAGTGATACTGCATTGTACGTAAGTACCACAAGTTCTTTATCCATTTTTCACTTTCTGCGATGTTGAACTTGTACTGTAAACGAGGTTCTTGTAAACAGAGCCGTTCGAAACTTTGGGGTGGCTGTGTCTTTTTGATTTTAAATTCCCTAAGCTATAGGACCATAAGTGGAAGTGCCCTAGGCTCTGTTGCTTTGTTTTTTAGATGTTTCAGGAAACACCATACACTTCTCCCGAGTGGTTGTTGGCAATTTACATCCCGCCCTTCAGCATAACAAGGCTCCCAGTTCTCCATGGCCTGTCCTGCCTTTCTGGATTTTACACTTTTTTCAGATGGCCCTTTTGACCGGGGGGAAGTGAGACTTCATTGTAGTGCAGATTTCCTTTGCAAGCTTGCTTGGTTGGCCAAAAAGGGCGTATGCGTTTTTTCCTGAATATATTCAGGAAAAAACGCATACGCCCTTTTTGGCCAAGTGCATCATTGTGGACGTTCTGCCTCTTTTCCTATGCTTTCAATGCAATTCCAGTCTACCTCCTGAAATCGGTTTCCTGCAATTCTGCCCCGCTTTCAAGTCCTCTTGGCAGCCTTACTTCAGTCTATTTTTGGACGATAGCTGTCATTTATAACTCTGCAGGTTTGTGAATTACAGTGCCCCTGAGCTCCTTTCTTCAACTCGCTTTCTTGTGACCTGGCCGCAACACCGCAGGATGTCTTCAGGCCCTAATCTGGTTCTGGCACGGCACGCTGAGCCTTTGGTTAATTCCTCTTCCTGGTGGGAAATGAGAGTTAAATTTGCCCATCCAGACACCTCCAGCTAGTCTCTCATTGGTTCTCGCTATTCCTGTTCATCTTCCACAGAAATTGCAAACTGGGCCAAACAGGAGGTTAAAGGGACTGACTCTCCAAGTGGGGAGAGTGTTAGTAAAGCGTCTGGAATGTTGCACCCGAGTACCAGGGTACGAAAACTGAGACATATTTGAACACGTCTCCCGATCACATGGTTGATCATACTCTAGGTCCCACATGCATGTTTTAGCTGAAGGAAGAATACCTTAAACCTGGGTAGTTGAAACCCGTGGAATGGGTACCATGCAATATGACTTCAAAGGGTCTTCATTTGCTCACCGAACCTCTCCAATCCTATCACTGCTGCGTTTATGCCCCTGTACACATGCTTGATTCTCTTTCGGGGACATAGCAATCCATAGGTTTTAAGATACTTACTAGTCAGGTACATTCTTAGGCATATAATATGCGGTGTTGTGTCCATTTCGTTGAGCAAGGAGTAGCTCTTGTCTATTCCATATTTGGCTTAAGGAACTTTATCTGTGCTCATTTCAATCTCTGGTTTTATGCAGCACCCCAACTCACCTTTCCCCTTAAGCAAGCATAAGTTGGTTTTCTAAATTTGAGACCCTGTTCTGTTCTGTAATTCAGTTCCTGTGTAGCCAAGTTTACATTCCGTGTATTAGTGATATCTTATGATGTTTCTTTTTCTGTGTGACTTATTTCAGTTAGAATCATCGTACCTGAATCCACTCATTATGCTGCTACGGGCCTGATGACATAGATTTCATTGCTGAGTGATACTGCATTGTACGTAAGTACCACAAGTTCTTTATCCATTTTTCACTTTCTGCGATGTTGAACTTGTACTGTAAACGAGGTTCTTGTAAACAGAGCCGTTCCAAACTTTGGGGTGGCTGTGTCTTTTTGATTTTAATTTCCCTAAGCTATAGGACCATAAGTGGAAGTGCCCTAGGCTCTGTTGCTTTGTTTTTTAGATGTTTCAGGAAACACCATACACTTCTCCCGAGTGGTTGTTGGCAATTTACATCCCGCCCATCAGCATAACAAGGCTCCCAGTTCTCCATGGCCTGTCCTGCCTTTCTGGATTTTACACTTTTTTCAGATGGCCCTTTTGACCGGGGGGAAGTGAGACTTCATTGTAGTGCAGATTTCCTTTGCAAGCTTGCTTGGTTGGCCAAAAAGGGCGTATGCGTTTTTTCCTGAATATATTCAGGAAAAAAGGCATACGCCCTTTTTGGCCAAGTGCATCATTGTGGACGTTCTGCCTCTTTTCCTATGCTTTCAATGCAATTCCAGTCTACCTCCTGAAATCGGTTTCCTGCAATTCTGCCCCACTTTCAAGTCCTCTTGGCAGCCTTACTTCAGTCTATTTTTGGACGATAGCTGTCATTTATAACTCTGCAGGTTTGTGAATTACAGTGCCCCTGAGCTCCTTTCTTCAACTCGCTTTCTTGTGACCTGGCCGCAACACCGCAGGATGTCTTCAGGCCCTAATCTGGTTCCGGAACGGCATGCTGAGCCTTTGGTTATTTCCTCTTCCTGGTGGGAAATGAGAGTTAAATTTGCCCATCCAGACACCTCCAGCTAGTCTCTCATTGGTTCTCGCTATTCCTGTTCATCTTCCACAGAAATTGCAAACTGGGCCAAACAGGAGGTTAAAGGGACTGACTCTCCAAGTGGGGAGAGTGTTAGTAAAGCGTCTGGAATGTTGCACCCGAGTACCAGGGTACGAAAACTGAGACATATTTGAACACGTCTCCCGATCACATGGTTGATCATACTCTAGGTTCCACATGCATGTTTTAGCTGAAGGAAGAATACCTTAAACCTGGGTAGTTGAAACCCGTGGAATGGGTACCATGCAATATGACTTCAAAGGGTCTTCATTTGCTCACCGAACCTCTCCAATCCTATCACTGCTGCGTTTATGCCCCTGTACACATGCTTGATTCTCTTTCGGAGACATAGCAATCCATAGGTTTTAAGATACTTACTAGTCAGGTACATTCTTAGGCATTTAATATGCGGTGTTGAGTCCATTTCGTTGAGCAAGGAGTAGCTCTTGTCTATTCCATATTTGGCTTAAGGAACTTTATCTGTGCTCATTTCAATCTCTGGTTTTATGCAGCACCCCAACTCACCTTTACCCTTAAGCAAGCATAAGTTGGTTTTCTAAATTTGAGACCCTGTTCTGTTCTGTAATTCAGTTCCTGTGTAGCCAAGTTTCCATTCCGTGTATTAGTGATATCTTATGATGTTTCTTTTTCTGTGTGACTTATTTCAGTTAGAATCATCGTACCTGAATCCACTCATTATGCTGCTACGGGCCTGATGACATAGATTTCATTGCTGAGTGATACTGCATTGTACGTAAGTACCACAAGTTCTTTATCCATTTTTCACTTTCTGCGATGTTGAACTTGTACTGTAAACGAGGTTCTTGTAAACAGAGCCGTTCCAAACTTTGGGGTGGCTGTGTCTTTTTGATTTTAATTTCCCTAAGCTATAGGACCATAAGTGGAAGTGCCCTAGGCTCTGTTGCTTTGTTTTTTAGATGTTTCAGGAAACACCATACACTTCTCCCGAGTGGTTGTTGGCAATTTACATCCCGCCCATCAGCATAACAAGGCTCCCAGTTCTCCATGGCCTGTCCTGCCTTTCTGGATTTTACACTTTTTTCAGATGGCCCTTTTGACCGGGGGGAAGTGAGACTTCATTGTAGTGCAGATTTCCTTTGCAAGCTTGCTTGGTTGGCCAAAAAGGGCGTATGCGTTTTTTCCTGAATATATTCAGGAAAAAACGCATACGCCCTTTTTGGCCAAGTGCATCATTGTGGACGTTCTGCCTCTTTTCCTATGCTTTCAATGCAATTCCAGTCTACCTCCTGAAATCGGTTTCCTGCAATTCTGCCCCGCTTTCAAGTCCTCTTGGCAGCCTTACTTCAGTCTATTTTTGGACGATAGCTGTCATTTATAACTCTGCAGGTTTGTGAATTACAGTGCCCCTGAGCTCCTTTCTTCAACTCGCTTTCTTGTGACCTGGCCGCAACACCGCAGGATGTCTTCAGGCCCTAATCTGGTTCCGGAACGGCATGCTGAGCCTTTGGTTATTTCCTCTTCCTGGTGGGAAATGAGAGTTAAATTTGCCCGTCCAGACACCTCCAGCTAGTCTCTCATTTGTTCTCGCTATTCCTGTTCATCTTCCGCAGAAATTGCAAACTGGGCCAAACAGGAGGTTAAAGGCACTGACTTTCCAAGTGGGGAGAGTGTTAGTAAAGCGTCTGGAATGTTGCACCCGAGTACCAGGGGAGGAAAACTGAAACATATTTGAACACGTCTCCCGTTCACATGGTTGATCATACTTGGGTTCCACATGCATGTTTTAGCTGAAGGAAGAATACCTTAAACCTGTGTATTTGAAACCCGTGGAATGGGTACCATGCAATATGACTTCAAAGGGTCTTCATTTGCTCACCGAACCTCTCCAATCCTATCACTGCTGCGTTTATGCCCCTGTACACATGCTTGATTCTGTTTCGGAGACATAGCAATCCATAGGTTTTAAGACACTTACTAGTCAGGTACATTCTTAGGCGTTTAATATGCGGTGTTGAGTCCATTTCGTTGAGCAAGGAGTAGCTCTTGTCTATTCCATATTTGGCTTAAGGAACTTTATCTGTGCTCATTTCAATCTCTGGTTTTATGCAGCACCCCAACTCACCTTTCCCCTTAAGCAAGCATAAGTTGGTTTTCTAAATTTGAGACCCTGTTCTGTTCTGTAATTCAGTTCCTGTGTAGCCAAGTTTCCATTCCGTGTATTACTGATATCTGATGATGTTTCTTTTTCTGTGTGACTTATTTCAGTTAGAATCATCATACCTGAATCCACTCATTGTGCTGCTAAGGTCCTGATGACATAGATTTCATTGCTGAGTGATATTGCTTTGTAAGTAAATACCACAACTTTTTTATCCATTTTTCACTTTCTGCGATGTTGAACTTGTACTGTAAACGAGGTTCTTGTAAACAGAGCCGTTGTAAACTTTGGGGTGGCTGTGTCTTTTTGATTTTAAATTCCCTAAGCTATAGGACCATAAGTGGAAGTGCCCTAGGCTCTGTTGCTTTGTGTTTTAGATGTTTCAGGAAACACCATACACTTCTCCCGAGTGTTTGTTGGCAATTTACATCCCGCCCTTCAGCATAACAAGGCTCCCAGTTCTCCATGGCCTGTCCTGCCTTTCTGGATTTTACACTTTTTTCAGATGGCCCTTTTGACCGGGGGGAAGTGAGACTTCATTGTAGTGCAGATTTCCTTTGCAAGCTTGCTTGGTTGGCCAAAAAGGGCGTATGCGTTTTTTCCTGAATATATTCAGGAAAAAACGCATACGCCCTTTTTGGCCAAGTGCATCATTGTGGACGTTCTGCCTCTTTTCCTATGCTTTCAATGCAATTCCAGTCTACCTCCTGAAATCGGTTTCCTGCAATTCTGCCCCGCTTTCAAGTCCTCTTGGCAGCCTTACTTCAGTCTATTTTTGGACGATAGCTGTCATTTATAACTCTGCAGGTTTGTGAATTACAGTGCCCCTGAGCTCCTTTCTTCAACTCGCTTTCTTGTGACCTGGCCGCAACACCGCAGGATGTCTTCAGGCCCTAATCTGGTTCTGGCACGGCACGCTGCGCCTTAGGTTAATTCCTCTTCCTGGTGGGAAATGAGAGTTAAATTTGCCCATCCAGACACCTCCAGCTAGTCTCTCATTGGTTCTCGCTATTCCTGTTCATCTTCCACAGAAATTGCAAACTGGGCCAAACAGGAGGTTAAAGGGACTGACTCTCCAAGTGGGGAGAGTGTTAGTAAAGCGTCTGGAATGTTGCACCCGAGTACCAGGGTACGAAAACTGAGACATATTTGAACACGTCTCCCGATCACATGGTTGATCATACTCTAGGTCCCACATGCATGTTTTAGCTGAAGGAAGAATACCTTAAACCTGGGTAGTTGAAACCCGTGGAATGGGTACCATGCAATATGACTTCAAAGGGTCTTCATTTGCTCACCGAACCTCTCCAATCCTATCACTGCTGCGTTTATGCCCCTGTACACATGCTTGATTCTCTTTCGGAGACATAGCAATCCATAGGTTTTAAGATACTTACTAGTCAGGTACATTCTTAGGCATTTAATATGCGGTGTTGAGTCCATTTCGTTGAGCAAGGAGTAGCTCTTGTCTATTCCATATTTGGCTTAAGGAACTTTATCTGTGCTCATTTCAATCTCTGGTTTTATGCAGCACCCCAACTCACCTTTACCCTTAAGCAAGCATAAGTTGGTTTTCTAAATTTGAGACCCTGTTCTGTTCTGTAATTCAGTTCCTGTGTAGCCAAGTTTCCATTCCGTGTATTAGTGATATCTTATGATGTTTCTTTTTCTGTGTGACTTATTTCAGTTAGAATCATCGTACCTGAATCCACTCATTATGCTGCTACGGGCCTGATGACATAGATTTCATTGCTGAGTGATACTGAATTGTACGTAAGGACCACAAGTTCTTTATCCATTTTTCACTTTCTGCGATGTTGAACTACTGTAAACGAGGTTCTTGTAAACAGAGCCGTTCGAAACTTTGGGGTGGCTGTGTCTTTTTGATTTTAAATTCCCTAAGCTATAGGACCATAAGTGGAAGTGCCCTAGGCTCTGTTGCTTTGTTTTTTAGATGTTTCAGGAAACACCATACACTTCTCCCGAGTGTTTGTTGGCAATTTACATCCCGCCCATCAGCATAACAAGGCTCCCAGTTCTCCATGGCCTGTCCTGCCTTTCTGGATTTTACACTTTTTTCAGATGGCCCTTTTGACCGGGGGGAAGTGAGACTTCATTGTAGTGCAGATTTCCTTTGCAAGCTTGCTTGGTTGGCCAAAAAGGGCGTATGCGTTTTTTCCTGAATATATTCAGGAAAAAACGCATACGCCCTTTTTGGCCAAGTGCATCATTGTGGACGTTCTGCCTCTTTTCCTATGCTTTCAATGCAATTCCAGTCTACCTCCTGAAATCGGTTTCCTGCAATTCTGCCCCGCTTTCAAGTCCTCTTGGCAGCCTTACTTCAGTCTATTTTTGGACGATAGCTGTCATTTATAACTCTGCAGGTTTGTGAATTACAGTGCCCCTGAGCTCCTTTCTTCAACTCGCTTTCTTGTGACCTGGCTGCAACACCGCAGGATGTCTTCAGGCCCTAATCTGGTTCTGGCACGGCACGCTGAGCCTTTGGTTAATTCCTCTTCCTGGTGGGAAATGAGAGTTAAATTTGCCCATCCAGACACCTCCAGCTAGTCTCTCATTGGTTCTCGCTATTCCTGTTCATCTTCCACAGAAATTGCAAACTGGGCCAAACAGGAGGTTAAAGGGACTGACTCTCCAAGTGGGGAGAGTGTTAGTAAAGCGTCTGGAATGTTGCACCCGAGTACCAGGGTACGAAAACTGAGACATATTTGAACACGTCTCCCGATCACATGGTTGATCATACTCTAGGTCCCACATGCATGTTTTAGCTGAAGGAAGAATACCTTAAACCTGGGTAGTTGAAACCCGTGGAATGGGTACCATGCAATATGACTTCAAAGGGTCTTCATTTGCTCACCGAACCTCTCCAATCCTATCACTGCTGCGTTTATGCCCCTGTACACATGCTTGATTCTCTTTCGGAGACATAGCAATCCATAGGTTTTAAGATACTTACTAGTCAGGTACATTCTTAGGCATATAATATGCGGTGTTGAGTCCATTTCGTTGAGCAAGGAGTAGCTCTTGTCTATTCCATATTTGGCTTAAGGAACTTTATCTGTGCTCATTTCAATCTCTGGTTTTATGCAGCACCCCAACTCACCTTTACCCTTAAGCAAGCATAAGTTGGTTTTCTAAATTTGAGACCCTGTTCTGTTCTGTAATTCAGTTCCTGTGTAGCCAAGTTTCCATTCCGTGTATTAGTGATATCTTATGATGTTTCTTTTTCTGTGTGACTTATTTCAGTTAGAATCATCGTACCTGAATCCACTCATTATGCTGCTACGGGCCTGATGACATAGATTTCATTGCTGAGTGATACTGCATTGTACGTAAGTACCACAAGTTCTTTATCCATTTTTCACTTTCTGCGATGTTGAACTTGTACTGTAAACGAGGTTCTTGTAAACAGAGCCGTTCCAAACTTTGGGGTGGCTGTGTCTTTTTGATTTTAAATTCCCTAAGCTATAGGACCATAAGTGGAAGTGCCCTAGGCTCTGTTGCTTTGTTTTTTAGATGTTTCAGGAAACACCATACACTTCTCCCGAGTGGTTGTTGGCAATTTACATCCCGCCCATCAGCATAACAAGGCTCCCAGTTCTCCATGGCCTGTCCTGCCTTTCTGGATTTTACACTTTTTTCAGATGGCCCTTTTGACCGGGGGGAAGTGAGACTTCATTGTAGTGCAGATTTCCTTTGCAAGCTTGCTTGGTTGGCCAAAAAGGGCGTATGCGTTTTTTCCTGAATATATTCAGGAAAAAACGCATACGCCCTTTTTGGCCAAGTGCATCATTGTGGACGTTCTGCCTCTTTTCCTATGCTTTCAATGCAATTCCAGTCTACCTCCTGAAATCGGTTTCCTGCAATTCTGCCCCGCTTTCAAGTCCTCTTGGCAGCCTTACTTCAGTCTATTTTTGGACGATAGCTGTCATTTATAACTCTGCAGGTTTGTGAATTACAGTGCCCCTGAGCTCCTTTCTTCAACTCGCTTTCTTGTGACCTGGCTGCAACACCGCAGGATGTCTTCAGGCCCTAATCTGGTTCTGGCACGGCACGCTGAGCCTTTGGTTAATTCCTCTTCCTGGTGGGAAATGAGAGTTAAATTTGCCCATCCAGACACCTCCAGCTAGTCTCTCATTGGTTCTCGCTATTCCTGTTCATCTTCCACAGAAATTGCAAACTGGGCCAAACAGGAGGTTAAAGGGACTGACTCTCCAAGTGGGGAGAGTGTTAGTAAAGCGTCTGGAATGTTGCACCCGAGTACCAGGGTACGAAAACTGAGACATATTTGAACACGTCTCCCGATCACATGGTTGATCATACTCTAGGTCCCACATGCATGTTTTAGCTGAAGGAAGAATACCTTAAACCTGGGTAGTTGAAACCCGTGGAATGGGTACCATGCAATATGACTTCAAAGGGTCTTCATTTGCTCACCGAACCTCTCCAATCCTATCACTGCTGCGTTTATGCCCCTGTACACATGCTTGATTCTCTTTCGGAGACATAGCAATCCATAGGTTTTAAGATACTTACTAGTCAGGTACATTCTTAGGCATATAATATGCGGTGTTGTGTCCATTTCGTTGAGCAAGGAGTAGCTCTTGTCTATTCCATATTTGGCTTAAGGAACTTTATCTGTGCTCATTTCAATCTCTGGTTTTATGCAGCACCCCAACTCACCTTTACCCTTAAGCAAGCATAAGTTGGTTTTCTAAATTTGAGACCCTGTTCTGTTCTGTAATTCAGTTCCTGTGTAGCCAAGTTTCCATTCCGTGTATTAGTGATATCTTATGATGTTTCTTTTTCTGTGTGACTTATTTCAGTTAGAATCATCGTACCTGAATCCACTCATTATGCTGCTACGGGCCTGATGACATAGATTTCATTGCTGAGTGATACTGCATTGTACGTAAGTACCACAAGTTCTTTATCCATTTTTCACTTTCTGCGATGTTGAACTTGTACTGTAAACGAGGTTCTTGTAAACAGAGCCGTTCCAAACTTTGGGGTGGCTGTGTCTTTTTGATTTTAATTTCCCTAAGCTATAGGACCATAAGTGGAAGTGCCCTAGGCTCTGTTGCTTTGTTTTTTAGATGTTTCAGGAAACACCATACACTTCTCCCGAGTGGTTGTTGGCAATTTACATCCCGCCCATCAGCATAACAAGGCTCCCAGTTCTCCATGGCCTGTCCTGCCTTTCTGGATTTTACACTTTTTTCAGATGGCCCTTTTGACCGGGGGGAAGTGAGACTTCATTGTAGTGCAGATTTCCTTTGCAAGCTTGCTTGGTTGGCCAAAAAGGGCGTATGCGTTTTTTCCTGAATATATTCAGGAAAAAACGCATACGCCCTTTTTGGCCAAGTGCATCATTGTGGACGTTCTGCCTCTTTTCCTATGCTTTCAATGCAATTCCAGTCTACCTCCTGAAATCGGTTTCCTGCAATTCTGCCCCGCTTTCAAGTCCTCTTGGCAGCCTTACTTCAGTCTATTTTTGGACGATAGCTGTCATTTATAACTCTGCAGGTTTGTGAATTACAGTGCCCCTGAGCTCCTTTCTTCAACTCGCTTTCTTTTGAGCTGGCCGCAACACCGCAGGATGTCTTCAGGCCCTAATCTGGTTCCGGAACGGCATGCTGAGCCTTTGGTTATTTCCTCTTCCTGGTGGGAAATGAGAGTTAAATTTGCCCGTCCAGACACCTCCAGCTAGTCTCTCATTGGTTCTCGCTATTCCTGTTCATCTTCCGCAGAAATTGCAAACTGGGCCAAACAGGAGGTTAAAGGCACTGACTTTCCAAGTGGGGAGAGTGTTAGTAAAGCGTCTGGAATGTTGCACCCGAGTACCAGGGGAGGAAAACTGAGACATATTTGAACACGTCTCCCGTTCACATGGTTGATCATACTTGGGTTCCACATGCATGTTTTAGCTGAAGGAAGAATACCTTAAACCTGTGTATTTGAAACCCGTGGAATGGGTACCATGCAATATGACTTCAAAGGGTCTTCATTTGCTCACCGAACCTCTCCAATCCTATCACTGCTGCGTTTATGCCCCTGTACACATGCTTGATTCTGTTTCGGAGACATAGCAATCCATAGGTTTTAAGATACTTACTAGTCAGGTACATTCTTAGGCGTTTAATATGCGGTGTTGAGTCCATTTCGTTGAGCAAGGAGTAGCTCTTGTCTATTCCATATTTGGCTTAAGGAACTTTATCTGTGCTCATTTCAATCTCTGGTTTTATGCAGCACCCCAACTCACCTTTCCCCTTAAGCAAGCATAAGTTGGTTTTCTAAATTTGAGACCCTGTTCTGTTCTGTAATTCAGTTCCTGTGTAGCCAAGTTTCCATTCCGTGTATTACTGATATCTTATGATGTTTCTTTTTCTGTGTGACTTATTTCAGTTAGAATCATCATACCTGAATCCACTCATTGTGCTGCTAAGGTCCTGATGACACAGATTTCATTGCTGAGTGATATTGCTTTGTAAGTAAATACCACAACTTTTTTATCCATTTTTCACTTTCTGCGATGTTGAACTTGTACTGTAAACGAGGTTCTTGTAAACAGAGCCGTTCTAAACTTTGGGGTGGCTGTGTCTTTTTGATTTTAAATTCCCTAAGCTATAGGACCATAAGTGGAAGTGCCCTAGGCTCTGTTGCTTTGTTTTTTAGATGTTTCAGGAAACACCATACACTTCTCCCGAGTGTTTGTTGGCAATTTACATCCCGCCCTTCAGCATAACAAGGCTCCCAGTTCTCCATGGCCTGTCCTGCCTTTCTGGATTTTACACTTTTTTCAGATGGCCCTTTTGACCGGGGGGAAGTGAGACTTCATTGTAGTGCAGATTTCCTTTGCAAGCTTGCTTGGTTGGCCAAAAAGGGCGTATGCGTTTTTTCCTGAATATATTCAGGAAAAAACGCATACGCCCTTTTTGGCCAAGTGCATCATTGTGGACGTTCTGCCTCTTTTCCTATGCTTTCAATGCAATTCCAGTCTACCTCCTGAAATCGGTTTCCTGCAATTCTGCCCCGCTTTCAAGTCCTCTTGGCAGCCTTACTTCAGTCTATTTTTGGACGATAGCTGTCATTTATAACTCTGCAGGTTTGTGAATTACAGTGCCCCTGAGCTCCTTTCTTCAACTCGCTTTCTTGTGACCTGGCCGCAACACCGCAGGATGTCTTCAGGCCCTAATCTGGTTCCGGAACGGCATGCTGAGCCTTTGGTTATTTCCTCTTCCTGGTGGGAAATGAGAGTTAAATTTGCCCGTCCAGACACCTCCAGCTAGTCTCTCATTGGTTCTCGCTATTCCTGTTCATCTTCCGCAGAAATTGCAAACTGGGCCAAACAGGAGGTTAAAGGCACTGACTTTCCAAGTGGGGAGAGTGTTAGTAAAGCGTCTGGAATGTTGCACCCGAGTACCAGGGGAGGAAAACTGAGACATATTTGAACACGTCTCCCGTTCACATGGTTGATCATACTTGGGTTCCACATGCATGTTTTAGCTGAAGGAAGAATACCTTAAACCTGTGTATTTGAAACCCGTGGAATGGGTACCATGCAATATGACTTCAAAGGGTCTTCATTTGCTCACCGAACCTCTCCAATCCTATCACTGCTGCGTTTATGCCCCTGTACACATGCTTGATTCTGTTTCGGAGACATAGCAATCCATAGGTTTTAAGATACTTACTAGTCAGGTACATTCTTAGGCGTTTAATATGCGGTGTTGAGTCCATTTCGTTGAGCAAGGAGTAGCTCTTGTCTATTCCATATTTGGCTTAAGGAACTTTATCTGTGCTCATTTCAATCTCTGGTTTTATGCAGCACCCCAACTCACCTTTCCCCTTAAGCAAGCATAAGTTGGTTTTCTAAATTTGAGACCCTGTTCTGTTCTGTAATTCAGTTCCTGTGTAGCCAAGTTTCCATTCCGTGTATTACTGATATCTTATGATGTTTCTTTTTCTGTGTGACTTATTTCAGTTAGAATCATCATACCTGAATCCACTCATTGTGCTGCTAAGGTCCTGATGACACAGATTTCATTGCTGAGTGATATTGCTTTGTAAGTAAATACCACAACTTTTTTATCCATTTTTCACTTTCTGCGATGTTGAACTTGTACTGTAAACGAGGTTCTTGTAAACAGAGCCGTTCTAAACTTTGGGGTGGCTGTGTCTTTTTGATTTTAAATTCCCTAAGCTATAGGACCATAAGTGGAAGTGCCCTAGGCTCTGTTGCTTTGTTTTTTAGATGTTTCAGGAAACACCATACACTTCTCCCGAGTGGTTGTTGGCAATTTACATCCCGCCCTTCAGCATAACAAGGCTCCCAGTTCTCCATGGCCTGTCCTGCCTTTCTGGATTTTACACTTTTTTCAGATGGCCCTTTTGACCGGGGGGAAGTGAGACTTCATTGTAGTGCAGATTTCCTTTGCAAGCTTGCTTGGTTGGCCAAAAAGGGCGTATGCGTTTTTTCCTGAATATATTCAGGAAAAAACGCATACGCCCTTTTTGGCCAAGTGCATCATTGTGGACGTTCTGCCTCTTTTCCTATGCATTCAATGCAATTCCAGTCTACCTCCTGAAATCGGTTTCCTGCAATTCTGCCCCGCTTTCAAGTCCTCTTGGCAGCCTTACTTCAGTCTATTTTTGGACGATAGCTGTCATTTATAACTCTGCAGGTTTGTGAATTACAGTGCCCCTGAGCTCCTTTCTTCAACTCGCTTTCTTGTGACCTGGCCGCAACACCGCAGGATGTCTTCAGGCCCTAATCTGGTTCTGGCACGGCACGCTGCGCCTTAGGTTAATTCCTCTTCCTGGTGGGAAATGAGAGTTAAATTTGCCCATCCAGACACCTCCAGCTAGTCTCTCATTGGTTCTCGCTATTCCTGTTCATCTTCCACAGAAATTGCAAACTGGGCCAAACAGGAGGTTAAAGGGACTGACTCTCCAAGTGGGGAGAGTGTTAGTAAAGCGTCTGGAATGTTGCACCCGAGTACCAGGGTACGAAAACTGAGACATATTTGAACACGTCTCCCGATCACATGGTTGATCATACTCTAGGTTCCACATGCATGTTTTAGCTGAAGGAAGAATACCTTAAACCTGGGTAGTTGAAACCCGTGGAATGGGTACCATGCAATATGACTTCAAAGGGTCTTCATTTGCTCACCGAACCTCTCCAATCCTATCACTGCTGCGTTTATGCCCCTGTACACATGCTTGATTCTCTTTCGGAGACATAGCAATCCATAGGTTTTAAGATACTTACTAGTCAGGTACATTCTTAGGCATTTAATATGCGGTGTTGAGTCCATTTCGTTGAGCAAGGAGTAGCTCTTGTCTATTCCATATTTGGCTTAAGGAACTTTATCTGTGCTCATTTCAATCTCTGGTTTTATGCAGCACCCCAACTCACCTTTACCCTTAAGCAAGCATAAGTTGGTTTTCTAAATTTGAGACCCTGTTCTGTTCTGTAATTCAGTTCCTGTGTAGCCAAGTTTCCATTCCGTGTATTAGTGATATCTTATGATGTTTCTTTTTCTGTGTGACTTATTTCAGTTAGAATCATCGTACCTGAATCCACTCATTATGCTGCTACGGGCCTGATGACATAGATTTCATTGCTGAGTGATACTGAATTGTACGTAAGGACCACAAGTTCTTTATCCATTTTTCACTTTCTGCGATGTTGAACTACTGTAAACGAGGTTCTTGTAAACAGAGCCGTTCGAAACTTTGGGGTGGCTGTGTCTTTTTGATTTTAAATTCCCTAAGCTATAGGACCATAAGTGGAAGTGCCCTAGGCTCTGTTGCTTTGTTTTTTAGATGTTTCAGGAAACACCATACACTTCTCCCGAGTGTTTGTTGGCAATTTACATCCCGCCCTTCAGCATAACAAGGCTCCCAGTTCTCCATGGCCTGTCCTGCCTTTCTGGATTTTACACTTTTTTCAGATGGCCCTTTTGACCGGGGGGAAGTGAGACTTCATTGTAGTGCAGATTTGCTTTGCAAGCTTGCTTGGTTGGCCAAAAAGGGCGTATGCGTTTTTTCCTGAATATATTCAGGAAAAAACGCATACGCCCTTTTTGGCCAAGTGCATCATTGTGGACGTTCTGCCTCTTTTCCTATGCTTTCAATGCAATTCCAGTCTACCTCCTGAAATCGGTTTCCTGCAATTCTGCCCCGCTTTCAAGTCCTCTTGGCAGCCTTACTTCAGTCTATTTTTGGACGATAGCTGTCATTTATAACTCTGCAGGTTTGTGAATTACAGTGCCCCTGAGCTCCTTTCTTCAACTCACTTTCTTGTGACCTGGCCGCAACACCGCAGGATGTCTTCAGGCCCTAATCTGGTTCCGGAACGGCATGCTGAGCCTTTGGTTATTTCCTCTTCCTGGTGGGAAATGAGAGTTAAATTTGCCCGTCCAGACACCTCCAGCTAGTCTCTCATTGGTTCTCGCTATTCCTGTTCATCTTCCGCAGAAATTGCAAACTGGGCCAAACAGGAGGTTAAAGGCACTGACTTTCCAAGTGGGGAGAGTGTTAGTAAAGCGTCTGGAATGTTGCACCCGAGTACCAGGGGAGGAAAACTGAGACATATTTGAACACGTCTCCCGTTCACATGGTTGATCATACTTGGGTTCCACATGCATGTTTTAGCTGAAGGAAGAATACCTTAAACCTGTGTATTTGAAACCCGTGGAATGGGTACCATGCAATATGACTTCAAAGGGTCTTCATTTGCTCACCGAACCTCTCCAATCCTATCACTGCTGCGTTTATGCCCCTGTACACATGCTTGATTCTGTTTCGGAGACATAGCAATCCATAGGTTTTAAGATACTTACTAGTCAGGTACATTCTTAGGCATTTAATATGCGGTGTTGAGTCCATTTCGTTGAGCAAGGAGTAGCTCTTGTCTATTCCATATTTGGCTTAAGGAACTTTATCTGTGCTCATTTCAATCTCTGGTTTTATGCAGCACCCCAACTCACCTTTCCCCTTAAGCAAGCATAAGTTGGTTTTCTAAATTTGAGACCCTGTTCTGTTCTGTAATTCAGTTCCTGTGTAGCCAAGTTTCCATTCCGTGTATTAGTGATATCTTATGATGTTTCTTTTTCTGTGTGACTTATTTCAGTTAGAATCATCGTACCTGAATCCACTCATTATGCTGCTACGGGCCTGATGACATAGATTTCATTGCTGAGTGATACTGAATTGTATGTAAGGACCACAAGTTCTTTATCCATTTTTCACTTTCTGCGATGTTGAACTACTGTAAACGAGGTTCTTGTAAACAGAGCCGTTCGGAACTTTGGGGTGGCTGTGTCTTTTTGATTTTAAATTCCCTAAGCTATAGGACCATAAGTGGAAGTGCCCTAGGCTCTGTTGCTTTGTTTTTTAGATGTTTCAGGAAACACCATACACTTCTCCCGAGTGTTTGTTGGCAATTTACATCCCGCCCTTCAGCATAACAAGGCTCCCAGTTCTCCATGGCCTGTCCTGCCTTTCTGGATTTTACACTTTTTTCAGATGGCCCTTTTGACCGGGGGGAAGTGAGACTTCATTGTAGTGCAGATTTCCTTTGCAAGCTTGCTTGGTTGGCCAAAAAGGGCGTATGCGTTTTTTCCTGAATATATTCAGGAAAAAACGCATACGCCCTTTTTGGCCAAGTGCATCATTGTGGACGTTCTGCCTCTTTTCCTATGCTTTCAATGCAATTCCAGTCTACCTCCTGAAATCGGTTTCCTGCAATTCTGCCCCGCTTTCAAGTCCTCTTGGCAGCCTTACTTCAGTCTATTTTTGGACGATAGCTGTCATTTATAACTCTGCAGGTTTGTGAATTACAGTGCCCCTGAGCTCCTTTCTTCAACTCGCTTTCTTGTGACCTGGCCGCAACACCGCAGGATGTCTTCAGGCCCTAATCTGGTTCCGGAACGGCATGCTGAGCCTTTGGTTATTTCCTCTTCCTGGTGGGAAATGAGAGTTAAATTTGCCCGTCCAGACACCTCCAGCTAGTCTCTCATTGGTTCTCGCTATTCCTGTTCATCTTCCGCAGAAATTGCAAACTGGGCCAAACAGGAGGTTAAAGGCACTGACTTTCCAAGTGGGGAGAGTGTTAGTAAAGCGTCTGGAATGTTGCACCCGAGTACCAGGGGAGGAAAACTGAGACATATTTGAACACGTCTCCCGTTCACATGGTTGATCATACTTGGGTTCCACATGCATGTTTTAGCTGAAGGAAGAATACCTTAAACCTGTGTATTTGAAACCCGTGGAATGGGTACCATGCAATATGACTTCAAAGGGTCTTCATTTGCTCACCGAACCTCTCCAATCCTATCACTGCTGCGTTTATGCCCCTGTACACATGCTTGATTCTGTTTCGGAGACATAGCAATCCATAGGTTTTAAGATACTTACTAGTCAGGTACATTCTTAGGCGTTTAATATGCGGTGTTGAGTCCATTTCGTTGAGCAAGGAGTAGCTCTTGTCTATTCCATATTTGGCTTAAGGAACTTTATCTGTGCTCATTTCAATCTCTGGTTTTATGCAGCACCCCAACTCACCTTTCCCCTTAAGCAAGCATAAGTTGGTTTTCTAAATTTGAGACCCTGTTCTGTTCTGTAATTCAGTTCCTGTGTAGCCAAGTTTCCATTCCGTGTATTACTGATATCTTATGATGTTTCTTTTTCTGTGTGACTTATTTCAGTTAGAATCATCATACCTGAATCCACTCATTGTGCTGCTAAGGTCCTGATGACACAGATTTCATTGCTGAGTGATATTGCTTTGTAAGTAAATACCACAACTTTTTTATCCATTTTTCACTTTCTGCGATGTTGAACTTGTACTGTAAACGAGGTTCTTGTAAACAGAGCCGTTCTAAACTTTGGGGTGGCTGTGTCTTTTTGATTTTAAATTCCCTAAGCTATAGGACCATAAGTGGAAGTGCCCTAGGCTCTGTTGCTTTGTTTTTTAGATGTTTCAGGAAACACCATACACTTCTCCCGAGTGTTTGTTGGCAATTTACATCCCGCCCATCAGCATAACAAGGCTCCCAGTTCTCCATGGCCTGTCCTGCCTTTCTGGATTTTACACTTTTTTCAGATGGCCCTTTTGACCGGGGGGAAGTGAGACTTCATTGTAGTGCAGATTTCCTTTGCAAGCTTGCTTGGTTGGCCAAAAAGGGCGTATGCGTTTTTTCCTGAATATATTCAGGAAAAAACGCATACGCCCTTTTTGGCCAAGTGCATCATTGTGGACGTTCTGCCTCTTTTCCTATGCTTTCAATGCAATTCCAGTCTACCTCCTGAAATCGGTTTCCTGCAATTCTGCCCCGCTTTCAAGTCCTCTTGGCAGCCTTACTTCAGTCTATTTTTGGACGATAGCTGTCATTTATAACTCTGCAGGTTTGTGAATTACAGTGCCCCTGAGCTCCTTTCTTCAACTCGCTTTCTTGTGACCTGGCCGCAACACCGCAGGATGTCTTCAGGCCCTAATCTGGTTCTGGCACGGCACGCTGAGCCTTTGGTTAATTCCTCTTCCTGGTGGGAAATGAGAGTTAAATTTGCCCATCCAGACACCTCCAGCTAGTCTCTCATTGGTTCTCGCTATTCCTGTTCATCTTCCACAGAAATTGCAAACTGGGCCAAACAGGAGGTTAAAGGGACTGACTCTCCAAGTGGGGAGAGTGTTAGTAAAGCGTCTGGAATGTTGCACCCGAGTACCAGGGTACGAAAACTGAGACATATTTGAACACGTCTCCCGATCACATGGTTGATCATACTCTAGGTCCCACATGCATGTTTTAGCTGAAGGAAGAATACCTTAAACCTGGGTAGTTGAAACCCGTGGAATGGGTACCATGCAATATGACTTCAAAGGGTCTTCATTTGCTCACCGAACCTCTCCAATCCTATCACTGCTGCGTTTATGCCCCTGTACACATGCTTGATTCTCTTTCGGAGACATAGCAATCCATAGGTTTTAAGATACTTACTAGTCAGGTACATTCTTAGGCATATAATATGCGGTGTTGTGTCCATTTCGTTGAGCAAGGAGTAGCTCTTGTCTATTCCATATTTGGCTTAAGGAACTTTATCTGTGCTCATTTCAATCTCTGGTTTTATGCAGCACCCCAACTCACCTTTACCCTTAAGCAAGCATAAGTTGGTTTTCTAAATTTGAGACCCTGTTCTGTTCTGTAATTCAGTTCCTGTGTAGCCAAGTTTACATTCCGTGTATTACTGATATCTTATGATGTTTCTTTTTCTGTGTGACTTATTTCAGTTAGAATCATCGTACCTGAATCCACTCATTATGCTGCTAAGGGCCTGATGACATAGATTTCATTGCTGAGTGATACTGCATTGTACGTAAGTACCACAAGTTCTTTATCCATTTTTCACTTTCTGCGTTGTTGAACTTGTACTGTAAACGAGGTTCTTGTAAACAGAGCCGTTCCAAACTTTGGGGTGGCTGTGTCTTTTTGATTTTAATTTCCCTAAGCTATAGGACCATAAGTGGAAGTGCCCTAGGCTCTGTTGCTTTGTTTTTTAGATGTTTCAGGAAACACCATACACTTCTCCCGAGTGGTTGTTGGCAATTTACATCCCGCCCATCAGCATAACAAGGCTCCCAGTTCTCCATGGCCTGTCCTGCCTTTCTGGATTTTACACTTTTTTCAGATGGCCCTTTTGACCGGGGGGAAGTGAGACTTCATTGTAGTGCAGATTTCCTTTGCAAGCTTGCTTGGTTGGCCAAAAAGGGCGTATGCGTTTTTTCCTGAATATATTCAGGAAAAAACGCATACGCCCTTTTTGGCCAAGTGCATCATTGTGGACGTTCTGCCTCTTTTCCTATGCTTTCAATGCAATTCCAGTCTACCTCCTGAAATCGGTTTCCTGCAATTCTGCCCCGCTTTCAAGTCCTCTTGGCAGCCTTACTTCAGTCTATTTTTGGACGATAGCTGTCATTTATAACTCTGCAGGTTTGTGAATTACAGTGCCCCTGAGCTCCTTTCTTCAACTCGCTTTCTTGTGACCTGGCCGCAACACCGCAGGATGTCTTCAGGCCCTAATCTGGTTCCGGAACGGCATGCTGAGCCTTTGGTTATTTCCTCTTCCTGGTGGGAAATGAGAGTTAAATTTGCCCGTCCAGACACCTCCAGCTAGTCTCTCATTGGTTCTCGCTATTCCTGTTCATCTTCCGCAGAAATTGCAAACTGGGCCAAACAGGAGGTTAAAGGCACTGACTTTCCAAGTGGGGAGAGTGTTAGTAAAGCGTCTGGAATGTTGCACCCGAGTACCAGGGGAGGAAAACTGAGACATATTTGAACACGTCTCCCGTTCACATGGTTGATCATACTTGGGTTCCACATGCATGTTTTAGCTGAAGGAAGAATACCTAAAACCTGGGTAGTTGAAACCCGTGGAATGGGTACCATGCAATATGACTTCAAAGGGTCTTCATTTGCTCACCGAACCTCTCCAATCCTATCACTGCTGCGTTTATGCCCCTGTACACATGCTTGATTCTGTTTCAGAGACATAGCAATCCATAGGTTTTAAGATACTTACTAGTCAGGTACATTCTTAGGCGTTTAATATGCGGTGTTGAGTCCATTTCGTTGAGCAAGGAGTAGCTCTTGTCTATTCCATATTTGGCTTAAGGAACTTTATCTGTGCTCATTTCAATCTCTGGTTTTATGCAGCACCCCAACTCACCTTTCCCCTTAAGCAAGCATAAGTTGGTTTTCTAAATTTGAGACCCTGTTCTGTTCTGTAATTCAGTTCCTGTGTAGCCAAGTTTCCATTCCGTGTATTACTGATATCTTATGATGTTTCTTTTTCTGTGTGACTTATTTCAGTTAGAATCATCATACCTGAATCCACTCATTGTGCTGCTAAGGTCCTGATGACACAGATTTCATTGCTGAGTGATATTGCTTTGTAAGTAAATACCACAACTTTTTTATCCATTTTTCACTTTCTGCGATGTTGAACTTGTACTGTAAACGAGGTTCTTGTAAACAGAGCCGTTCTAAACTTTGGGGTGGCTGTGTCTTTTTGATTTTAAATTCCCTAAGCTATAGGACCATAAGTGGAAGTGCCCTAGGCTCTGTTGCTTTGTTTTTTAGATGTTTCAGGAAACACCATACACTTCTCCCGAGTGGTTGTTGGCAATTTACATCCCGCCCTTCAGCATAACAAGGCTCCCAGTTCTCCATGGCTTGTCCTGCCTTTCTGAATTTTACACTTTTTTCAGATGGCCCTTTTGACCGGGGGGAAGTGAGACTTCATTGTAGTGCAGATTTCCTTTGCAAGCTTGCTTGGTTGGCCAAAAAGGGCGTATGCGTTTTTTCCTGAATATATTCAGGAAAAAACGCATACGCCCTTTTTGGCCAAGTGCATCATTGTGGACGTTCTGCCTCTTTTCCTATGCTTTCAATGCAATTCCAGTCTACCTCCTGAAATCGGTTTCCTGCAATTCTGCCCCGCTTTCAAGTCCTCTTGGCAGCCTTACTTCAGTCTATTTTTGGACGATAGCTGTCATTTATAACTCTGCAGGTTTGTGAATTACAGTGCCCCTGAGCTCCTTTCTTCAACTCGCTTTCTTGTGACCTGGCCGCAACACCGCAGGATGTCTTCAGGCCCTAATCTGGTTCTGGCACGGCACGCTGCGCCTTAGGTTAATTCCTCTTCCTGGTGGGAAATGAGAGTTAAATTTGCCCATCCAGACACCTCCAGCTAGTCTCTCATTGGTTCTCGCTATTCCTGTTCATCTTCCACAGAAATTGCAAACTGGGCCAAACAGGAGGTTAAAGGGACTGACTCTCCAAGTGGGGAGAGTGTTAGTAAAGCGTCTGGAATGTTGCACCCGAGTACCAGGGTACGAAAACTGAGACATATTTGAACACGTCTCCCGATCACATGGTTGATCATACTCTAGGTTCCACATGCATGTTTTAGCTGAAGGAAGAATACCTTAAACCTGGGTAGTTGAAACCCGTGGAATGGGTACCATGCAATATGACTTCAAAGGGTCTTCATTTGCTCACCGAACCTCTCCAATCCTATCACTGCTGCGTTTATGCCCCTGTACACATGCTTGATTCTCTTTCGGAGACATAGCAATCCATAGGTTTTAAGATACTTACTAGTCAGGTACATTCTTAGGCATTTAATATGCGGTGTTGAGTCCATTTCGTTGAGCAAGGAGTAGCTCTTGTCTATTCCATATTTGGCTTAAGGAACTTTATCTGTGCTCATTTCAATCTCTGGTTTTATGCAGCACCCCAACTCACCTTTACCCTTAAGCAAGCATAAGTTGGTTTTCTAAATTTGAGACCCTGTTCTGTTCTGTAATTCAGTTCCTGTGTAGCCAAGTTTCCATTCCGTGTATTAGTGATATCTTATGATGTTTCTTTTTCTGTGTGACTTATTTCAGTTAGAATCATCGTACCTGAATCCACTCATTATGCTGCTACGGGCCTGATGACATAGATTTCATTGCTGAGTGATACTGAATTGTATGTAAGGACCACATGTTCTTTATCCATTTTTCACTTTCTGCGATGTTGAACTACTGTAAACGAGGTTCTTGTAAACAGAGCCGTTCGAAACTTTGGGGTGGCTGTGTCTTTTTGATTTTAAATTCCCTAAGCTATAGGACCATAAGTGGAAGTGCCCTAGGCTCTGTTGCTTTGTTTTTTAGATGTTTCAGGAAACACCATACACTTCTCCCGAGTGTTTGTTGGCAATTTACATCCCGCCCATCAGCATAACAAGGCTCCCAGTTCTCCATGGCCTGTCCTGCCTTTCTGGATTTTACACTTTTTTCAGATGGCCCTTTTGACCGGGGGGAAGTGAGACTTCATTGTAGTGCAGATTTCCTTTGCAAGCTTGCTTGGTTGGCCAAAAAGGGCGTATGCGTTTTTTCCTGAATATATTCAGGAAAAAACGCATACGCCCTTTTTGGCCAAGTGCATCATTGTGGACGTTCTGCCTCTTTTCCTATGCTTTCAATGCAATTCCAGTCTACCTCCTGAAATCGGTTTCCTGCAATTCTGCCCCGCTTTCAAGTCCTCTTGGCAGCCTTACTTCAGTCTATTTTTGGACGATAGCTGTCATTTATAACTCTGCAGGTTTGTGAATTACAGTGCCCCTGAGCTCCTTTCTTCAACTCGCTTTCTTGTGACCTGGCCGCAACACCGCAGGATGTCTTCAGGCCCTAATCTGGTTCTGGCACGGCACGCTGAGCCTTTGGTTAATTCCTCTTCCTGGTGGGAAATGAGAGTTAAATTTGCCCATCCAGACACCTCCAGCTAGTCTCTCATTGGTTCTCGCTATTCCTGTTCATCTTCCACAGAAATTGCAAACTGGGCCAAACAGGAGGTTAAAGGGACTGACTCTCCAAGTGGGGAGAGTGTTAGTAAAGCGTCTGGAATGTTGCACCCGAGTACCAGGGTACGAAAACTGAGACATATTTGAACACGTCTCCCGATCACATGGTTGATCATACTCTAGGTCCCACATGCATGTTTTAGCTGAAGGAAGAATACCTTAAACCTGGGTAGTTGAAACCCGTGGAATGGGTACCATGCAATATGACTTCAAAGGGTCTTCATTTGCTCACCGAACCTCTCCAATCCTATCACTGCTGCGTTTATGCCCCTGTACACATGCTTGATTCTCTTTCGGAGACATAGCAATCCATAGGTTTTAAGATACTTACTAGTCAGGTACATTCTTAGGCATATAATATGCGGTGTTGTGTCCATTTCGTTGAGCAAGGAGTAGCTCTTGTCTATTCCATATTTGGCTTAAGGAACTTTATCTGTGCTCATTTCAATCTCTGGTTTTATGCAGCACCCCAACTCACCTTTACCCTTAAGCAAGCATAAGTTGGTTTTCTAAATTTGAGACCCTGTTCTGTTCTGTAATTCAGTTCCTGTGTAGCCAAGTTTACATTCCGTGTATTAGTGATATCTTATGATGTTTCTTTTTCTGTGTGACTTATTTCAGTTAGAATCATCGTACCTGAATCCACTCATTATGCTGCTAAGGGCCTGATGACATAGATTTCATTGCTGAGTGATACTGCATTGTACGTAAGTACCACAAGTTCTTTATCCATTTTTCACTTTCTGCGATGTTGAACTTGTACTGTAAACGAGGTTCTTGTAAACAGAGACGTTCCAAACTTTGGGGTGGCTGTGTCTTTTTGATTTTAATTTCCCTAAGCTATAGGACCATAAGTGGAAGTGCCCTAGGCTCTGTTGCTTTGTTTTTTAGATGTTTCAGGAAACACCATACACTTCTCCCGAGTGGTTGTTGGCAATTTACATCCCGCCCATCAGCATAACAAGGCTCCCAGTTCTCCATGGCCTGTCCTGCCTTTCTGGATTTTACACTTTTTTCAGATGGCCCTTTTGACCGGGGGGAAGTGAGACTTCATTGTAGTGCAGATTTGTTTTGCAAGCTTGCTTGGTTGGCCAAAAAGGGCGTATGCGTTTTTTCCTGAATATATTCAGGAAAAAACGCATACGCCCTTTTTGGCCAAGTGCATCATTGTGGACGTTCTGCCTCTTTTCCTATGCTTTCAATGCAATTCCAGTCTACCTCCTGAAATCGGTTTCCTGCAATTCTGCCCCGCTTTCAAGTCCTCTTGGCAGCCTTACTTCAGTCTATTTTTGGACGATAGCTGTCATTTATAACTCTGCAGGTTTGTGAATTACAGTGCCCCTGAGCTCCTTTCTTCAACTCGCTTTCTTGTGACCTGGCCGCAACACCGCAGGATGTCTTCAGGCCCTAATCTGGTTCCGGAACGGCATGCTGAGCCTTTGGTTATTTCCTCTTCCTGGTGGGAAATGAGAGTTAAATTTGCCCGTCCAGACACCTCCAGCTAGTCTCTCATTGGTTCTCGCTATTCCTGTTCATCTTCCGCAGAAATTGCAAACTGGGCCAAACAGGAGGTTAAAGGCACTGACTTTCCAAGTGGGGAGAGTGTTAGTAAAGCGTCTGGAATGTTGCACCCGAGTACCAGGGGAGGAAAACTGAGACATATTTGAACACGTCTCCCGTTCACATGGTTGATCATACTTGGGTTCCACATGCATGTTTTAGCTGAAGGAAGAATACCTTAAACCTGTGTATTTGAAACCCGTGGAATGGGTACCATGCAATATGACTTCAAAGGGTCTTCATTTGCTCACCGAACCTCTCCAATCCTATCACTGCTGCGTTTATGCCCCTGTACACATGCTTGATTCTGTTTCGGAGACATAGCAATCCATAGGTTTTAAGATACTTACTAGTCAGGTACATTCTTAGGCGTTTAATATGCGGTGTTGAGTCCATTTCGTTGAGCAAGGAGTAGCTCTTGTCTATTCCATATTTGGCTTAAGGAACTTTATCTGTGCTCATTTCAATCTCTGGTTTTATGCAGCACCCCAACTCACCTTTCCCCTTAAGCAAGCATAAGTTGGTTTTCTAAATTTGAGACCCTGTTCTGTTCTGTAATTCAGTTCCTGTGTAGCCAAGTTTCCATTCCGTGTATTACTGATATCTTATGATGTTTCTTTTTCTGTGTGACTTATTTCAGTTAGAATCATCATACCTGAATCCACTCATTGTGCTGCTAAGGTCCTGATGACACAGATTTCATTGCTGAGTGATATTGCTTTGTAAGTAAATACCACAACTTTTTTATCCATTTTTCACTTTCTGCGATGTTGAACTTGTACTGTAAACGAGGTTCTTGTAAACAGAGCCGTTCAAAACTTTGGGGTGGCTGTGTCTTTTTGATTTTAAATTCCCTAAGCTATAGGACCATAAGTGGAAGTGCCCTAGGCTCTGTTGCTTTGTTTTTTAGATGTTTCAGGAAACACCATACACTTCTCCCGAGTGGTTGTTGGCAATTTACATCCCGCCCTTCAGCATAACAAGGCTCCCAGTTCTCCATGGCCTGTCCTGCCTTTCTGGATTTTACACTTTTTTCAGATGGCCCTTTTGACCGGGGGGAAGTGAGACTTCATTGTAGTGCAGATTTCCTTTGCAAGCTTGCTTGGTTGGCCAAAAAGGGCGTATGCGTTTTTTCCTGAATATATTCAGGAAAAAACGCATACGCCCTTTTTGGCCAAGTGCATCATTGTGGACGTTCTGCCTCTTTTCCTATGCTTTCAATGCAATTCCAGTCTACCTCCTGAAATCGGTTTCCTGCAATTCTGCCCCGCTTTCAAGTCCTCTTGGCAGCCTTACTTCAGTCTATTTTTGGACGATAGCTGTCATTTATAACTCTGCAGGTTTGTGAATTACAGTGCCCCTGAGCTCCTTTCTTCAACTCGCTTTCTTGTGACCTGGCCGCAACACCGCAGGATGTCTTCAGGCCCTAATCTGGTTCTGGCACGGCACGCTGCGCCTTAGGTTAATTCCTCTTCCTGGTGGGAAATGAGAGTTAAATTTGCCCATCCAGACACCTCCAGCTAGTCTCTCATTGGTTCTCGCTATTCCTGTTCATCTTCCACAGAAATTGCAAACTGGGCCAAACAGGAGGTTAAAGGGACTGACTCTCCAAGTGGGGAGAGTGTTAGTAAAGCGTCTGGAATGTTGCACCCGAGTACCAGGGTACGAAAACTGAGACATATTTGAACACGTCTCCCGATCACATGGTTGATCATACTCTAGGTTCCACATGCATGTTTTAGCTGAAGGAAGAATACCTTAAACCTGGGTAGTTGAAACCCGTGGAATGGGTACCATGCAATATGACTTCAAAGGGTCTTCATTTGCTCACCGAACCTCTCCAATCCTATCACTGCTGCGTTTATGCCCCTGTACACATGCTTGATTCTCTTTCGGAGACATAGCAATCCATAGGTTTTAAGATACTTACTAGTCAGGTACATTCTTAGGCATTTAATATGCGGTGTTGAGTCCATTTCGTTGAGCAAGGAGTAGCTCTTGTCTATTCCATATTTGGCTTAAGGAACTTTATCTGTGCTCATTTCAATCTCTGGTTTTATGCAGCACCCCAACTCACCTTTACCCTTAAGCAAGCATAAGTTGGTTTTCTAAATTTGAGACCCTGTTCTGTTCTGTAATTCAGTTCCTGTGTAGCCAAGTTTCCATTCCGTGTATTAGTGATATCTTATGATGTTTCTTTTTCTGTGTGACTTATTTCAGTTAGAATCATCGTACCTGAATCCACTCATTATGCTGCTACGGGCCTGATGACATAGATTTCATTGCTGAGTGATACTGCATTGTACGTAAGTACCACAAGTTCTTTATCCATTTTTCACTTTCTGCGATGTTGAACTTGTACTGTAAACGAGGTTCTTGTAAACAGAGCCGTTCCAAACTTTGGGGTGGCTGTGTCTTTTTGATTTTAATTTCCCTAAGCTATAGGACCATAAGTGGAAGTGCCCTAGGCTCTGTTGCTTTGTTTTTTAGATGTTTCAGGAAACACCATACACTTCTCCCGAGTGGTTGTTGGCAATTTACATCCCGCCCTTCAGCATAACAAGGCTCCCAGTTCTCCATGGCCTGTCCTGCCTTTCTGGATTTTACACTTTTTTCAGATGGCCCTTTTGACCGGGGGGAAGTGAGACTTCATTGTAGTGCAGATTTCCTTTGCAAGCTTGCTTGGTTGGCCAAAAAGGGCGTATGCGTTTTTTCCTGAATATATTCAGGAAAAAACGCATACGCCCTTTTTGGCCAAGTGCATCATTGTGGACGTTCTGCCTCTTTTCCTATGCTTTCAATGCAATTCCAGTCTACCTCCTGAAATCGGTTTCCTGCAATTCTGCCCCGCTTTCAAGTCCTCTTGGCAGCCTTACTTCAGTCTATTTTTGGACGATAGCTGTCATTTATAACTCTGCAGGTTTGTGAATTACAGTGCCCCTGAGCTCCTTTCTTCAACTCGCTTTCTTGTGACCTGGCCGCAACACCGCAGGATGTCTTCAGGCCCTAATCTGGTTCTGGCAGGGCACGCTGAGCCTTAGGTTAATTCCTCTTCCTGGTGGGAAATGAGAGTTAAATTTGCCCATCCAGACACCTCCAGCTAGTCTCTCATTGGTTCTCGCTATTCCTGTTCATCTTCCGCAGAAATTGCAAACTGGGCCAAACAGGAGGTTAAAGGGACTGACTCTCCAAGTGGGGAGAGTGTTAGTAAAGCGTCTGGAATGTTGCACCCGAGTACCAGGGTACGAAAACTGAGACATATTTGAACACGTCTCCCGATCACATGGTTGATCATACTCTAGGTTCCACATGCATGTTTTAGCTGAAGGAAGAATACCTTAAACCTGGGTAGTTGAAACCCGTGGAATGGGTACCATGCAATATGACTTCAAAGGGTCTTCATTTGCTCACCGAACCTCTCCAATCCTATCACTGCTGCGTTTATGCCCCTGTACACATGCTTGATTCTCTTTCGGAGACATAGCAATCCATAGGTTTTAAGATACTTACTAGTCAGGTACATTCTTAGACATTTAATATGCGGTGTTGAGTCCATTTCGTTGAGCAAGGAGTAGCTCTTGTCTATTCCATATTTGGCTTAAGGAACTTTATCTGTGCTCATTTCAATCTCTGGTTTTATGCAGCACCCCAACTCACCTTTACCCTTAAGCAAGCATAAGTTGGTTTTCTAAATTTGAGACCCTGTTCTGTTCTGTAATTCAGTTCCTGTGTAGCCAAGTTTCCATTCCGTGTATTAGTGATATCTTATGATGTTTCTTTTTCTGTGTGACTTATTTCAGTTAGAATCATCGTACCTGAATCCACTCATTATGCTGCTACGGGCCTGATGACATAGATTTCATTGCTGAGTGATACTGCATTGTACGTAAGTACCACAAGTTCTTTATCCATTTTTCACTTTCTGCGATGTTGAACTTGTACTGTAAACGAGGTTCTTGTAAACAGAGCCGTTCCAAACTTTGGGGTGGCTGTGTCTTTTTGATTTTAATTTCCCTAAGCTATAGGACCATAAGTGGAAGTGCCCTAGGCTCTGTTGCTTTGTTTTTTAGATGTTTCAGGAAACACCATACACTTCTCCCGAGTGGTTGTTGGCAATTTACATCCCGCCCTTCAGCATAACAAGGCTCCCAGTTCTCCATGGCCTGTCCTGCCTTTCTGGATTTTACACTTTTTTCAGATGGCCCTTTTGACCGGGGGGAAGTGAGACTTCATTGTAGTGCAGATTTCCTTTGCAAGCTTGCTTGGTTGGCCAAAAAGGGCGTATGCGTTTTTTCCTGAATATATTCAGGAAAAAACGCATACGCCCTTTTTGGCCAAGTGCATCATTGTGGATGTTCTGCCTCTTTTCCTATGCTCGCAATGCAATTCCAGTCTACCTCCTGAAATCGGTTTCCTGCAATTCTGCCCCGCTTTCAAGTCCTCTTGGCAGCCTTACTTCAGTCTATTTTTGGACGATAGCTGTCATTTATAACTCTGCAGGTTTGTGAATTACAGTGCCCCTGAGCTCCTTTCTTCGACTCGCTTTCTTGTGACCTGGCCGCAACACCGCAGGATGTCTTCAGGCCCTAATCTGGTTCTGGCACGGCACGCTGAGCCTTAGGTTAATTCCTCTTCCTGGTGGGAAATGAGAGTTAAATTTGCCCATCCAGACAACTCCAGCTAGTCTCTCATTGGTTCTCGCTATTCCTGTTCATCTTCCACAGAAATTGCAAACTGGGCCAAGCAGGAGGTTAAAGGGACTGACTCTCCAAGTGGGGAGAGTGTTAGTAAAGCGTCTGGAATGTTGCACCCGAGTACCAGGGTACGAAAACTGAGACATATTTGAACACGTCTCCCGATGACATGGTTGATCATACTCTAGGTTCCACATGCATGTTTTAGCTGAAGGAAGAATACCTTAAACCTGGGTAGTTGAAACCCGTGGAATGGGTACCATGCAATATGACTTCAAAGGGTCTTCATTTGCTCACCGAACCTCTCCAATCCTATCACTGCTGCGTTTATGCCCCTGTACACATGCTTGATTCTCTTTCGGAGACATAGCAATCCATAGGTTTTAAGATACTTACTAGTCAGGTACATTCTTAGGCATTTAATATGCGGTGTTGAGTCCATTTCGTTGAGCAAGGAGTAGCTCTTGTCTATTCCATATTTGGCTTAAGGAACTTTATCTGTGCTCATTTCAATCTCTGGTTTTATGCAGCACCCCAACTCACCTTTACCCTTAAGCAAGCATAAGTTGGTTTTCTAAATTTGAGACCCTGTTCTGTTCTGTAATTCAGTTCCTGTGTAGCCAAGTTTCCATTCCGTGTATTAGTGATATCTTATGATGTTTCTTTTTCTGTGTGACTTATTTCAGTTAGAATCATCGTACCTGAATCCACTCATTATGCTGCTACGGGCCTGATGACATAGATTTCATTGCTGAGTGATACTGCATTGTACGTAAGTACCACAAGTTCTTTATCCATTTTTCACTTTCTGCGATGTTGAACTTGTACTGTAAACGAGGTTCTTGTAAACAGAGCCGTTCCAAACTTTGGGGTGGCTGTGTCTTTTTGATTTTAATTTCCCTAAGCTATAGGACCATAAGTGGAAGTGCCCTAGGCTCTGTTGCTCTGTTTTTTAGATGTTTCAGGAAACACCATACACTTCTCCCGAGTGGTTGTTGGCAATTTACATCCCGCCCATCAGCATAACAAGGCTCCCAGTTCTCCATGGCCTGTCCTGCCTTTCTGGATTTTACACTTTTTTCAGATGGCCCTTTTGACCGGGGGAAGTGAGACTTCATTGTAGTGCAGATTTCCTTTGCAAGCTTGCTTGGTTGGCCAAAAAGGGCGTATGCGTTTTTTCCTGAATATATTCAGGAAAAAACGCATACGCCCTTTTTGGCCAAGTGCATCATTGTGGACGTTCTGCCTCTTTTCCTATGCTTTCAATGCAATTCCAGTCTACCTCCTGAAATCGGTTTCCTGCAATTCTGCCCCGCTTTCAAGTCCTCTTGGCAGCCTTACTTCAGTCTATTTTTGGACGATAGCTGTCATTTATAACTCTGCAGGTTTGTGAATTACAGTGCCCCTGAGCTCCTTTCTTCAACTTGCTTTCTTTTGAGCTGGCCGCAACACCGCATGATGGCTTCAGGCCCTAATCTGGTTCCGGCACGGCACGCTGAGCCTTTGGTTATTTCCTCTTCCTGGTGGGAAATGAGAGTTAAATTTGCCCGTCCAGACACCTCCAGCTAGCCTCTCATTGGTTCTCGCTATTCCTGTTCATCTTCCGCAGAAATTGCAAACTGGGACAAACAGGAGGTTAAAGGCGCTGACTTTCCAAGTGGGGAGAGTGTTAGTAAAGCGTCTGGAATGTTGCACCCGAGTACCAGGGTACGAAAACTGAGACATATTTGAACACGTCTCCCGTTCACATGGTTGATCATACTTGGGTTCCACATGCATGTTTTAGCTGTAGGAAGAATACCTAAAACCTGGGTAGTTGAAACCCGTGGAATGGGTACCATGCAATATGATTTCAAAGGGTCTTCATTTGCTCACCGAACCTCTCCAATCCTATCACTGCTGCGTTTATGCCCCTGTACACATGCTTGATTCTGTTTCGGAGACATAGCAATCCATAGGTTTTAAGATACTTACTAGTCAGGTACATTCTTAGGCGTTTAATATGCGGTGTTGAGTCCATTTCGTTGAGCAAGGAGTAGCTCTTGTCTATTCCATATTTGGCTTAAGGAACTTTATCTGTGCTCATTTCAATCTCTGGTTTTATGCAGCACCCCAATTCACTTTTCCCCTTAAGCAAGCATAAGTTGGTTTTCTAAATTTGAGACCCTGTTCTGTTCTGTAATTCAGTTCCTGTGTAGCCAAGTTTACATTCCGTGTATTAGTGATATCTTATGATGTTTCTTTTTCTGTGTGACTTATTTCAGTTAGAATCATCGTACCTGAATCTACTCATTATGCTGCTAAGGGCCTGATGACATAGATTTCATTGCTGAGTGATACTGCATTGTACGTAAGTACCACAAGTTCTTTATCCATTTTTCACTTTCTGCGATGTTGAACTTCTACTGTAAACGAGGTTCTTGTAAACAGAGCCGTTCGAAACTTTGGGGTGGCTGTGTCTTTTTGATTTTAAATTCCCTAAGCTATAGGACCATAAGTGGAAGTGCCCTAGGCTCTGTTGCTTTGTTTTTTAGATGTTTCAGGAAACACCATACACTTCTCCCGAGTGGTTGTTGGCAATTTACATCCCGCCCTTCAGCATAACAAGGCTCCCAGTTCTCCATGGCCTGTCCTGCCTTTCTGGATTTTACACTTTTTTCAGATGGCCCTTTTGACCGGGGGGAAGTGAGACTTCATTGTAGTGCAGATTTCCTTTGCAAGCTTGCTTGGTTGGCCAAAAAGTGCGTATGCGTTTTTTCCTGAATATATTCAGGAAAAAACGCATACGCCCTTTTTGGCCAAGTGCATCATTGTGGACGTTCTGCCTCTTTTCCTATGCTTGCAATGCAATTCCAGTCTACCTCCTGAAATCGGTTTCCTGCAATTCTGCCCCGCTTTCAAGTCCTCTTGGCAGCCTTACTTCAGTCTATTTTTGGACGATAGCTGTCATTTATAACTCTGCAGGTTTGTGAATTACAGTGCCCCTGAGCTCCTTTCTTCAACTCGCTTTCTTGTGACCTGGCCGCAACACCGCAGGATGTCTTCAGGCCTTAATCTGGTTCTGGCACGGCACGCTGAGCCTTTGGTTAATTCCTCTTCCTGGTGGGAAATGAGAGTTAAATTTGCCCATCCAGACACCTCCAGCTAGTCTCTCATTGGTTCTCGCTATTCCTGTTCATCTTCCACAGAAATTGCAAACTGGGACAAACAGGAGGTTAAAGGGACTGACTCTAAAAGTGGGGAGAGTGTTAGTAAAGCGTCTGGAATGTTGCACCCGAGTACCAGGGGAGGAAAACTGAGACATATTTGAACCCGTCTCCCGATCACATGGTTGATCATACTCTAGGTCCCACATGCATGTTTTAGCTGAAGGAAGAATACCTTAAACCTGGGTAGTTGAAACCCGTGGAATGGGTACCATGCAATATGACTTCAAAGGGTCTTCATTTGCTCACCGAACCTCTCCAATCCTATCACTGCTGCGTTTATGCCCCTGTACACATGCTTGATTCTCTTTCGGAGACATAGCAATCCATAGGTTTTAAGATACTTACTAGTCAGGTACATTCTTAGGCATTTAATATGCGGTGTTGAGTCCATTTCGTTGAGCAAGGAGTAGCTCTTGTCTATTCCATATTTGGCTTAAGGAACTTTATCTGTGCTCATTTCAATCTCTGGTTTTATGCAGCACCCCAACTCACCTTTACCCTTAAGCAAGCATAAGTTGGTTTTCTAAATTTGAGACCCTGTTCTGTTCTGTAATTCAGTTCCTGTGTAGCCAAGTTTACATTCCGTGTATTAGTGATATCTTATGATGTTTCTTTTTCTGTGTGACTTATTTCAGTTAGAATCATCGTACCTGAATCCACTCATTGTGCTGCTAAGGTCCTGATGACACAGATTTCATTGCTGAGTGATATTGCTTTGTAAGTAAATACCACAACTTTTTTATCCATTTTTCACTTTCTGCGATGTTGAACTTGTACTGTAAACGAGGTTCTTGTAAACAGAGCCGTTCCAAACTTTGGGGTGGCTGTGTCTTTTTGATTTTAAATTCCCTAAGCTATAGGACCATAAGTGGAAGTGCCCTAGGCTCTGTTGCTTTGTTTTTTAGATGTTTCAGGAAACACCATACACTTCTCCCGAGTGTTTGTTGGCAATTTACATCCCGCCCTTCAGCATAACAAGGCTCCCAGTTCTCCATGGCCTGTCCTGCCTTTCTGGATTTTACACTTTTTTCAGATGGCCCTTTTGACCGGGGGGAAGTGAGACTTCATTGTAGTGCAGATTTCCTTTGCAAGCTTGCTTGGTTGGCCAAAAAGGGCGTATGCGTTTTTTCCTGAATATATTCAGGAAAAAACGCATACGCCCTTTTTGGCCAAGTGCATCATTGTGGACGTTCTGCCTCTTTTCCTATGCTTTCAATGCAATTCCAGTCTACCTCCTGAAATCGGTTTCCTGCAATTCTGCCCCGCTTTCAAGTCCTCTTGGCAGCCTTACTTCAGTCTACTTTTGGACGATAGCTGTCATTTATAACTCTGCAGGTTTGTGAATTTCAGTGCCCCTGAGCTCCTTTCTTCAACTCGCTTTCTTTTGAGCTGGCCGCAACACCGCAGGATGGCTTCAGGCCCTAATCTGGTTCCGGCACGGCACGCTGAGCCTTTGTTTAATTCCTCTTCCTGGTGGGAAATGAGAGTTAAATTTGCCCGTCCAGACACCTCCAGCTAGCCTCTCATTGGTTCTCGCTATTCCTGTTCATCTTCCGCAGAAATTGCAAACTGGGCCAAACAGGAGGTTAAAGGCGCTGACTTTCCAAGTGGGGAGAATGTTAGTAAAGCGTCTGGAATGTTGCACCCGAGTACCAGGGGAGGAAAACTGAGACATATTTGAACACGTCTCCCGATCACATGGTTGATCATACTTGGGTTCCACATGCATGTTTTAGCTGAAGGAAGAATACCTAAAACCTGGGTAGTTGAAACCCGTGGAATGGGTACCATGCAATATGACTTCAAAGGGTCTTCATTTGCTCACCGAACCTCTCCAATCCTATCACTGCTGCGTTTATGCCCCCGTACACATGCTTGATTCTGTTTCGGAGACATAGCAATCCATAGGTTTTAAGATACTTACTAGTCAGGTACATTCTTAGGCGTTTAATATGCGGTGTTGAGTCCATTTCGTTGAGCAAGGAGTAGCTCTTGTCTATTCCATATTTGGCTTAAGGAACTTTATCTGTGCTCATTTCAATCTCTGGTTTTATGCAGCACCCCAACTCACCTTTACCCTTAAGCAAGCATAAGTTGGTTTTCTAAATTTGAGACCCTGTTCTGTTCTGTAATTCAGTTCCTGTGTAGCCAAGTTTCCATTCCGTGTATTACTGATATCTTATGATGTTTCTTTTTCTGTGTGACTTATTTCAGTTAGAATCATCATACCTGAATCCACTCATTGCGCTGCTAAGGTCCTGATGACACAGATTTCATTGCTGAGTGATATTGCTTTGTAAGTAAATACCACAACTTTTTTATCCATTTTTCACTTTCTGCGATGTTGAACTTGTACTGTAAACGAGGTTCTTGTAAACAGAGCCGTTCGAAACTTTGGGGTGGCTGTGTCTTTTTGATTTTAAATTCCCTAAGCTATAGGACCATAAGTGGAAGTGCCCTAGGCTCTGTTGCTTTGTTTTTTAGATGTTTCAGGAAACACCATACACTTCTCCCGAGTGGTTGTTGGCAATTTACATCCCGCCCTTCAGCATAACAAGGCTCCCAGTTCTCCATGGCCTGTCCTGCCTTTCTGGATTTTACACTTTTTTCAGATGGCCCTTTTGACCGGGGGGAAGTGAGACTTCATTGTAGTGCAGATTTCCTTTGCAAGCTTGCTTGGTTGGCCAAAAAGGGCGTATGCGTTTTTTCCTGAATATATTCAGGAAAAAACGCATACGCCCTTTTTGGCCAAGTGCATCATTGTGGACGTTCTGCCTCTTTTCCTATGCTTTCAATGCAATTCCAGTCTACCTCCTGAAATCGGTTTCCTGCAATTCTGCCCCGCTTTCAAGTCCTCTTGGCAGCCTTACTTCAGTCTATTTTTGGACGATAGCTGTCATTTATAACTCTGCAGGTTTGTGAATTACAGTGCCCCTGAGCTCCTTTCTTCAACTCGCTTTCTTTTGAGCTGGCCGCAACACCGCAGGATGGCTTCAGGCCCTAATCTGGTTCCGGCACGGCACGCTGAGCCTTTGGTTATTTCCTCTTCCTGGTGGGAAATGAGAGTTAAATTTGCCCGTCCAGACACCTCCAGCTAGCCTCTCATTGGTTCTCGCTATTCCTGTTCATCTTCCACAGAAATTGCAAACTGGGCCAAACAGGAGGTTAAAGGCGCTGACTTTTCAAGTGGGGAGAGTGTTAGTAAAGCGTCTGGAATGTTGCACCCGAGTACCAGGGGAGGAAAACTGAGACATATTTGAACACGTCTCCCGTTCACATGGTTGATCATACTTGGGTTCCACATGCATGTTTTAGCTGAAGGAAGAATTCCTAAAACCTGGGTAGTTGAAACCCGTGGAATGGGTACCATGCAATATGACTTCAAAGGGTCTTCATTTGCTCACCGAACCTCTCCAATCCTATCACTGCTGCGTTTATGCCCCTGTACACATGCTTGATTCTGTTTCGGAGACATAGCAATCCATAGGTTTTAAGATACTTACTAGTCAGGTACATTCTTAGGCATTTAATATGCGGTGTTGAGTCCATTTCGTTGAGCAAGGAGTAGCTCTTGTCTATTCCATATTTGGCTTAAGGAACTTTATCTGTGCTCATTTCAATCTCTGGTTTTATGCAGCACCCCAACTCACCTTTACCCTTAAGCAAGCATAAGTTGGTTTTCTAAATTTGAGACCCTGTTCTGTTCTGTAATTCAGTTCCTGTGTAGCCAAGTTTACATTCCGTGTATTACTGATATCTTATGATGTTTCTTTTTCTGTGTGACTTATTTCAGTTAGAATCATCGTACCTGAATCCACTCATTATGCTGCTACGGGCCTGATGACATAGATTTCATTGCTGAGTGATACTGCATTGTACGTAAGTACCACAAGTTCTTTATCCATTTTTCACTTTCTGCGATGTTGAACTTGTACTGTAAACGAGGTTCTTGTAAACAGAGCCGTTCGAAACTTTGGGGTGGCTGTGTCTTTTTGATTTTAAATTCCCTAAGCTATAGGACCATAAGTGGAAGTGCCCTAGGCTCTGTTGCTTTGTTTTTTAGATGTTTCAGGAAACACCATACATTTCTCCCGAGTGTTTGTTGGCAATTTACATCCCGCCCTTCAGCATAACAAGGATCCCAGTTCTCCATGGCCTGTCCTGCCTTTCTGGATTTTACACTTTTTTCAGATGGCCCTTTTGACCGGGGGGAAGTGAGACTTCATTGTAGTGCAGATTTCCTTTGCAAGCTTGCTTGGTTGGCCAAAAAGGGCGTATGCGTTTTTTCCTGAATATATTCCGGAAAAAACGCATACGCCCTTTTTGGCCAAGTGCATCATTGTGGACGTTCTGCCTCTTTTCCTATGCTTTCAATGCAATTCCAGTCTACCTCCTGAAATCGGTTTCCTGCAATTCTGCCCCGCTTTCAAGTCCTCCTGGCAGCCTTACTTCAGTCTATTTTTGGACGATAGCTGTCATTTATAACTCTGCAGGTTTGTGAATTACAGTGCCCCTGAGCTCCTTTCTTCAACTCGCTTTCTTGTGACCTGGCCGCAACACCGCAGGATGGCTTCAGGCCCTAATCTGGTTCCGGCACGGCACGCTGAGCCTTTGGTTATTTCCTCTTCCTGGTGGGAAATGAGAGTTAAATTTGCCCGTCCAGACACCTCCAGCTAGCCTCTCATTGGTTCTCGCTATTCCTGTTCATCTTCCGCAGAAATTGCAAACTGGGCCAAACAGGAGGTTAAAGGCGCTGACTCTCCAAGTGGGGAGACTGTTAGTAAAGCGTCTGGAATGTTGCACCCGAGTACCAGGGGAGGAAAACTGAGACATATTTGAACACGTCTCCCGTTCACATGGTTGATCATACTTGGGTTCCACATGCATCTTTTAGCTGAAGGAAGAATACCTTAAACCTGGGTATTTGAAACCCGTGGAATGGGTACCATGCAATATGACTTCAAAGGGTCTTCATTTGCTCACCGAACCTCTCCAATCCTATCACTGCTGCGTTTATGCCCCTGTACACATGCTTGATTCTCTTTCGGAGACATAGCAATCCATAGGTTTTAAGATACTTACTAGTCAGGTACATTCTTAGGCATTTAATATGCGGTGTTGAGTCCATTTCGTTGAGCAAGGAGTAGCTCTTGTCTATTCCATATTTGGCTTAAGGAACTTTATCTGTGCTCATTTCAATCTCTGGTTTTATGCAGCACCCCAACTCACCTTTACCCTTAAGCAAGCATAAGTTGGTTTTCTAAATTTGAGACCCTGTTCTGTTCTGTAATTCAGTTCCTGTGTAGCCAAGTTTACATTCCGTGTATTACTGATATCTTATGATGTTTCTTTTTCTGTGTGACTTATTTCAGTTAGAATCATCATACCTGAATCCACTCATTGTGCTGCTAAGGGCCTGATGACACAGATTTCATGGCTGAGTGATATTGCTTTGTAAGTAAATACCACAACTTCTTTATCCATTTTTCACTTTATGCAATGTTGAACTTGTACTGTAAACGAGGTTCTTGTAAACAGAGCCGTTCCAAACTTTGGGGTGGCTGTGTCTTTTTGATTTTAAATTCCCTAAGCTATAGGACCATAAGTGGAAGTGCCCTAGGCTCTGTTGCTTTGTTTTTTAGATGTTTCAGGAAACACCATACACTTCTCCCGAGTGTTTGTTGGCAATTTACATCCCGCCCTTCAGCATAACAAGGCTCCCAGTTCTCCATGGCCTGTCCTGCCTTTCTGGATTTTACACTTTTTTCAGATGGCCCTTTTGACCGGGGGGAAGTGAGACTTCATTGTAGTGCAGATTTCCTTTGCAAGCTTGCTTGGTTGGCCAAAAAGGGCGTATGCGTTTTTTCCTGAATATATTCAGGAAAAAACGCATACGCCCTTTTTGGCCAAGTGCATCATTGTGGACGTTCTGCCTCTTTTCCTATGCTTTCAATGCAATTCCAGTCTACCTCCTGAAATCGGTTTCCTGCAATTCTGCCCCGCTTTCAAGTCCTCTTGGCAGCCTTACTTCAGTCTATTTTTGGACGATAGCTGTCATTTATAACTCTGCAGGTTTGTGAATTACAGTGCCCCTGAGCTCCTTTCTTCAACTCGCTTTCTTGTGACCTGGCCGCAACACCGCAGGATGGCTTCAGGCCCTAATCTGGTTCCGGCACGGCACGCTGAGCCTTTGGTTATTTCCTCTTCCTGGTGGGAAATGAGAGTTAAATTTGCCCGTCCAGACACCTCCAGCTAGCCTCTCATTGGTTCTCGCTATTCCTGTTCATCTTCCGCAGAAATTGCAAACTGGGCCAAACAGGAGGTTAAAGGGACTGACTCTCCAAGTGGGGAGAGTGTTAGTAAAGCGTCTGGAATGTTGCACCCGAGTACCAGGGTACGAAAACTGAGACATATTTGAACACGTCTCCCGATCACATGGTTGATCATACTCTAGGTTCCACATGCATGTTTTAGCTGAAGGAAGAATACCTTAAACCTGGGTAGTTGAAACCCGTGGAATGGGTACCATGCAATATGACTTCAAAGGGTCTTCATTTGCTCACCGAACCTCTCCAATCCTATCACTGCTGCGTTTATGCCCCTGTACACATGCTTGATTCTCTTTCGGAGACATAGCAATCCATAGGTTTTAAGATACTTACTAGTCAGGTACATTCTTAGGCATTTAATATGCGGTGTTGAGTCCATTTCGTTGAGCAAGGAGTAGCTCTTGTCTATTCCATATTTGGCTTAAGGAACTTTATCTGTGCTCATTTCAATCTCTGGTTTTATGCAGCACCCCAACTCACCTTTACCCTTAAGCAAGCATAAGTTGGTTTTCTAAATTTGAGACCCTGTTCTGTTCTGTAATTCAGTTCCTGTGTAGCCAAGTTTCCATTCCGTGTATTAGTGATATCTTATGATGTTTCTTTTTCTGTGTGACTTATTTCAGTTAGAATCATCGTACCTGAATCCACTCATTATGCTGCTACGGGCCTGATGACATAGATTTCATTGCTGAGTGATACTGCATTGTACGTAAGTACCACAAGTTCTTTATCCATTTTTCACTTTCTGCGATGTTGAACTTGTACTGTAAACGAGGTTCTTGTAAACAGAGCCGTTCCAAACTTTGGGGTGGCTGTGTCTTTTTGATTTTAATTTCCCTAAGCTATAGGACCATAAGTGGAAGTGCCCTAGGCTCTGTTGCTTTGTTTTTTAGATGTTTCAGGAAACACCATACACTTCTCCCGAGTGGTTGTTGGCAATTTACATCCCGCCCTTCAGCATAACAAGGCTCCCAGTTCTCCATGGCCTGTCCTGCCTTTCTGGATTTTACACTTTTTTCAGATGGCCCTTTTGACCGGGGGGAAGTGAGACTTCATTGTAGTGCAGATTTCCTTTGCAAGCTTGCTTGGTTGGCCAAAAAGGGCGTATGCGTTTTTTCCTGAATATATTCAGGAAAAAACGCATACGCCCTTTTTGGCCAAGTGCATCATTGTGGATGTTCTGCCTCTTTTCCTATGCTCGCAATGCAATTCCAGTCTACCTCCTGAAATCGGTTTCCTGCAATTCTGCCCCGCTTTCAAGTCCTCTTGGCAGCCTTACTTCAGTCTATTTTTGGACGATAGCTGTCATTTATAACTCTGCAGGTTTGTGAATTACAGTGCCCCTGAGCTCCTTTCTTCGACTCGCTTTCTTGTGACCTGGCCGCAACACCGCAGGATGTCTTCAGGCCCTAATCTGGTTCTGGCACGGCACGCTGAGCCTTAGGTTAATTCCTCTTCCTGGTGGGAAATGAGAGTTAAATTTGCCCATCCAGACACCTCCAGCTAGTCTCTCATTGGTTCTCGCTATTCCTGTTCATCTTCCACAGAAATTGCAAACTGGGCCAAGCAGGAGGTTAAAGGGACTGACTCTCCAAGTGGGGAGAGTGTTAGTAAAGCGTCTGGAATGTTGCACCCGAGTACCAGGGTACGAAAACTGAGACATATTTGAACACGTCTCCCGATGACATGGTTGATCATACTCTAGGTTCCACATGCATGTTTTAGCTGAAGGAAGAATACCTTAAACCTGGGTAGTTGAAACCCGTGGAATGGGTACCATGCAATATGACTTCAAAGGGTCTTCATTTGCTCACCGAACCTCTCCAATCCTATCACTGCTGCGTTTATGCCCCTGTACACATGCTTGATTCTCTTTCGGAGACATAGCAATCCATAGGTTTTAAGATACTTACTAGTCAGGTACATTCTTAGGCATTTAATATGCGGTGTTGAGTCCATTTCGTTGAGCAAGGAGTAGCTCTTGTCTATTCCATATTTGGCTTAAGGAACTTTATCTGTGCTCATTTCAATCTCTGGTTTTATGCAGCACCCCAACTCACCTTTACCCTTAAGCAAGCATAAGTTGGTTTTCTAAATTTGAGACCCTGTTCTGTTCTGTAATTCAGTTCCTGTGTAGCCAAGTTTCCATTCCGTGTATTAGTGATATCTTATGATGTTTCTTTTTCTGTGTGACTTATTTCAGTTAGAATCATCGTACCTGAATCCACTCATTATGCTGCTACGGGCCTGATGACATAGATTTCATTGCTGAGTGATACTGCATTGTACGTAAGTACCACAAGTTCTTTATCCATTTTTCACTTTCTGCGATGTTGAACTTGTACTGTAAACGAGGTTCTTGTAAACAGAGCCGTTCCAAACTTTGGGGTGGCTGTGTCTTTTTGATTTTAATTTCCCTAAGCTATAGGACCATAAGTGGAAGTGCCCTAGGCTCTGTTGCTCTGTTTTTTAGATGTTTCAGGAAACACCATACACTTCTCCCGAGTGGTTGTTGGCAATTTACATCCCGCCCATCAGCATAACAAGGCTCCCAGTTCTCCATGGCCTGTCCTGCCTTTCTGGATTTTACACTTTTTTCAGATGGCCCTTTTGACCGGGGGAAGTGAGACTTCATTGTAGTGCAGATTTCCTTTGCAAGCTTGCTTGGTTGGCCAAAAAGGGCGTATGCGTTTTTTCCTGAATATATTCAGGAAAAAACGCATACGCCCTTTTTGGCCAAGTGCATCATTGTGGACGTTCTGCCTCTTTTCCTATGCTTTCAATGCAATTCCAGTCTACCTCCTGAAATCGGTTTCCTGCAATTCTGCCCCGCTTTCAAGTCCTCTTGGCAGCCTTACTTCAGTCTATTTTTGGACGATAGCTGTCATTTATAACTCTGCAGGTTTGTGAATTACAGTGCCCCTGAGCTCCTTTCTTCAACTCGCTTTCTTGTGACCTGGCCGCAACACCGCAGGATGTCTTCAGGCCCTAATCTGGTTCTGGCACGGCACGCTGAGCCTTAGGTTAATTCCTCTTCCTGGTGGGAAATGAGAGTTAAATTTGCCCATCCAGACACCTCCAGCTAGTCTCTCATTGGTTCTCGCTATTCCTGTTCATCTTCCACAGAAATTGCAAACTGGGCCAAGCAGGAGGTTAAAGGGACTGACTCTCCAAGTGGGGAGAGTGTTAGTAAAGCGTCTGGAATGTTGCACCCGAGTACCAGGGTACGAAAACTGAGACATATTTGAACACGTCTCCCGATGACATGGTTGATCATACTCTAGGTTCCACATGCATGTTTTAGCTGAAGGAAGAATACCTTAAACCTGGGTAGTTGAAACCCGTGGAATGGGTACCATGCAATATGACTTCAAAGGGTCTTCATTTGCTCACCGAACCTCTCCAATCCTATCACTGCTGCGTTTATGCCCCTGTACACATGCTTGATTCTCTTTCGGAGACATAGCAATCCATAGGTTTTAAGATACTTACTAGTCAGGTACATTCTTAGGCATTTAATATGCGGTGTTGAGTCCATTTCGTTGAGCAAGGAGTAGCTCTTGTCTATTCCATATTTGGCTTAAGGAACTTTATCTGTGCTCATTTCAATCTCTGGTTTTATGCAGCACCCCAACTCACCTTTACCCTTAAGCAAGCATAAGTTGGTTTTCTAAATTTGAGACCCTGTTCTGTTCTGTAATTCAGTTCCTGTGTAGCCAAGTTTCCATTCCGTGTATTAGTGATATCTTATGATGTTTCTTTTTCTGTGTGACTTATTTCAGTTAGAATCATCGTACCTGAATCCACTCATTATGCTGCTACGGGCCTGATGACATAGATTTCATTGCTGAGTGATACTGCATTGTACGTAAGTACCACAAGTTCTTTATCCATTTTTCACTTTCTGCGATGTTGAACTTGTACTGTAAACGAGGTTCTTGTAAACAGAGCCGTTCCAAACTTTGGGGTGGCTGTGTCTTTTTGATTTTAATTTCCCTAAGCTATAGGACCATAAGTGGAAGTGCCCTAGGCTCTGTTGCTCTGTTTTTTAGATGTTTCAGGAAACACCATACACTTCTCCCGAGTGGTTGTTGGCAATTTACATCCCGCCCATCAGCATAACAAGGCTCCCAGTTCTCCATGGCCTGTCCTGCCTTTCTGGATTTTACACTTTTTTCAGATGGCCCTTTTGACCGGGGGAAGTGAGACTTCATTGTAGTGCAGATTTCCTTTGCAAGCTTGCTTGGTTGGCCAAAAAGGGCGTATGCGTTTTTTCCTGAATATATTCAGGAAAAAACGCATACGCCCTTTTTGGCCAAGTGCATCATTGTGGACGTTCTGCCTCTTTTCCTATGCTTTCAATGCAATTCCAGTCTACCTCCTGAAATCGGTTTCCTGCAATTCTGCCCCGCTTTCAAGTCCTCTTGGCAGCCTTACTTCAGTCTACTTTTGGACGATAGCTGTCATTTATAACTCTGCAGGTTTGTGAATTTCAGTGCCCCTGAGCTCCTTTCTTCAACTCGCTTTCTTTTGAGCTGGCCGCAACACCGCAGGATGGCTTCAGGCCCTAATCTGGTTCCGGCACGGCACGCTGAGCCTTTGTTTAATTCCTCTTCCTGGTGGGAAATGAGAGTTAAATTTGCCCGTCCAGACACCTCCAGCTAGCCTCTCATTGGTTCTCGCTATTCCTGTTCATCTTCCGCAGAAATTGCAAACTGGGCCAAACAGGAGGTTAAAGGCGCTGACTTTCCAAGTGGGGAGAATGTTAGTAAAGCGTCTGGAATGTTGCACCCGAGTACCAGGGGAGGAAAACTGAGACATATTTGAACACGTCTCCCGATCACATGGTTGATCATACTTGGGTTCCACATGCATGTTTTAGCTGAAGGAAGAATACCTAAAACCTGGGTAGTTGAAACCCGTGGAATGGGTACCATGCAATATGACTTCAAAGGGTCTTCATTTGCTCACCGAACCTCTCCAATCCTATCACTGCTGCGTTTATGCCCCCGTACACATGCTTGATTCTGTTTCGGAGACATAGCAATCCATAGGTTTTAAGATACTTACTAGTCAGGTACATTCTTAGGCGTTTAATATGCGGTGTTGAGTCCATTTCGTTGAGCAAGGAGTAGCTCTTGTCTATTCCATATTTGGCTTAAGGAACTTTATCTGTGCTCATTTCAATCTCTGGTTTTATGCAGCACCCCAACTCACCTTTACCCTTAAGCAAGCATAAGTTGGTTTTCTAAATTTGAGACCCTGTTCTGTTCTGTAATTCAGTTCCTGTGTAGCCAAGTTTCCATTCCGTGTATTACTGATATCTTATGATGTTTCTTTTTCTGTGTGACTTATTTCAGTTAGAATCATCATACCTGAATCCACTCATTGCGCTGCTAAGGTCCTGATGACACAGATTTCATTGCTGAGTGATATTGCTTTGTAAGTAAATACCACAACTTTTTTATCCATTTTTCACTTTCTGCGATGTTGAACTTGTACTGTAAACGAGGTTCTTGTAAACAGAGCCGTTCGAAACTTTGGGGTGGCTGTGTCTTTTTGATTTTAAATTCCCTAAGCTATAGGACCATAAGTGGAAGTGCCCTAGGCTCTGTTGCTTTGTTTTTTAGATGTTTCAGGAAACACCATACACTTCTCCCGAGTGGTTGTTGGCAATTTACATCCCGCCCTTCAGCATAACAAGGCTCCCAGTTCTCCATGGCCTGTCCTGCCTTTCTGGATTTTACACTTTTTTCAGATGGCCCTTTTGACCGGGGGGAAGTGAGACTTCATTGTAGTGCAGATTTCCTTTGCAAGCTTGCTTGGTTGGCCAAAAAGGGCGTATGCGTTTTTTCCTGAATATATTCAGGAAAAAACGCATACGCCCTTTTTGGCCAAGTGCATCATTGTGGACGTTCTGCCTCTTTTCCTATGCTTTCAATGCAATTCCAGTCTACCTCCTGAAATCGGTTTCCTGCAATTCTGCCCCGCTTTCAAGTCCTCTTGGCAGCCTTACTTCAGTCTATTTTTGGACGATAGCTGTCATTTATAACTCTGCAGGTTTGTGAATTACAGTGCCCCTGAGCTCCTTTCTTCAACTCGCTTTCTTTTGAGCTGGCCGCAACACCGCAGGATGGCTTCAGGCCCTAATCTGGTTCTGGCACGGCACGCTGAGCCTTTGGTTATTTCCTCTTCCTGGTGGGAAATGAGAGTTAAATTTGCCCGTCCAGACACCTCCAGCTAGCCTCTCATTGGTTCTCGCTATTCCTGTTCATCTTCCACAGAAATTGCAAACTGGGCCAAACAGGAGGTTAAAGGCGCTGACTTTTCAAGTGGGGAGAGTGTTAGTAAAGCGTCTGGAATGTTGCACCCGAGTACCAGGGGAGGAAAACTGAGACATATTTGAACACGTCTCCCGTTCACATGGTTGATCATACTTGGGTTCCACATGCATGTTTTAGCTGAAGGAAGAATTCCTAAAACCTGGGTAGTTGAAACCCGTGGAATGGGTACCATGCAATATGACTTCAAAGGGTCTTCATTTGCTCACCGAACCTCTCCAATCCTATCACTGCTGCGTTTATGCCCCTGTACACATGCTTGATTCTGTTTCGGAGACATAGCAATCCATAGGTTTTAAGATACTTACTAGTCAGGTACATTCTTAGGCATTTAATATGCGGTGTTGAGTCCATTTCGTTGAGCAAGGAGTAGCTCTTGTCTATTCCATATTTGGCTTAAGGAACTTTATCTGTGCTCATTTCAATCTCTGGTTTTATGCAGCACCCCAACTCACCTTTACCCTTAAGCAAGCATAAGTTGGTTTTCTAAATTTGAGACCCTGTTCTGTTCTGTAATTCAGTTCCTGTGTAGCCAAGTTTACATTCCGTGTATTACTGATATCTTATGATGTTTCTTTTTCTGTGTGACTTATTTCAGTTAGAATCATCGTACCTGAATCCACTCATTATGCTGCTACGGGCCTGATGACATAGATTTCATTGCTGAGTGATACTGCATTGTACGTAAGTACCACAAGTTCTTTATCCATTTTTCACTTTCTGCGATGTTGAACTTGTACTGTAAACGAGGTTCTTGTAAACAGAGCCGTTCGAAACTTTGGGGTGGCTGTGTCTTTTTGATTTTAAATTCCCTAAGCTATAGGACCATAAGTGGAAGTGCCCTAGGCTCTGTTGCTTTGTTTTTTAGATGTTTCAGGAAACACCATACATTTCTCCCGAGTGTTTGTTGGCAATTTACATCCCGCCCTTCAGCATAACAAGGATCCCAGTTCTCCATGGCCTGTCCTGCCTTTCTGGATTTTACACTTTTTTCAGATGGCCCTTTTGACCGGGGGGAAGTGAGACTTCATTGTAGTGCAGATTTCCTTTGCAAGCTTGCTTGGTTGGCCAAAAAGGGCGTATGCGTTTTTTCCTGAATATATTCAGGAAAAAACGCATACGCCCTTTTTGGCCAAGTGCATCATTGTGGACGTTCTGCCTCTTTTCCTATGCTTTCAATGCAATTCCAGTCTACCTCCTGAAATCGGTTTCCTGCAATTCTGCCCCGCTTTCAAGTCCTCCTGGCAGCCTTACTTCAGTCTATTTTTGGACGATAGCTGTCATTTATAACTCTGCAGGTTTGTGAATTACAGTGCCCCTGAGCTCCTTTCTTCAACTCGCTTTCTTGTGACCTGGCCGCAACACCGCAGGATGGCTTCAGGCCCTAATCTGGTTCCGGCACGGCACGCTGAGCCTTTGGTTATTTCCTCTTCCTGGTGGGAAATGAGAGTTAAATTTGCCCGTCCAGACACCTCCAGCTAGCCTCTCATTGGTTCTCGCTATTCCTGTTCATCTTCCGCAGAAATTGCAAACTGGGCCAAACAGGAGGTTAAAGGCGCTGACTCTCCAAGTGGGGAGACTGTTAGTAAAGCGTCTGGAATGTTGCACCCGAGTACCAGGGGAGGAAAACTGAGACATATTTGAACACGTCTCCCGTTCACATGGTTGATCATACTTGGGTTCCACATGCATCTTTTAGCTGAAGGAAGAATACCTTAAACCTGGGTATTTGAAACCCGTGGAATGGGTACCATGCAATATGACTTCAAAGGGTCTTCATTTGCTCACCGAACCTCTCCAATCCTATCACTGCTGCGTTTATGCCCCTGTACACATGCTTGATTCTCTTTCGGAGACATAGCAATCCATAGGTTTTAAGATACTTACTAGTCAGGTACATTCTTAGGCGTTTAATATGCGGTGTTGAGTCCATTTCGTTGAGCAAGGAGTAGCTCTTGTCTATTCCATATTTGGCTTAAGGAACTTTATCTGTGCTCATTTCAATCTCTGGTTTTATGCAGCACCCCAACTCACCTTTCCCCTTAAGCAAGCATAAGTTGGTTTTCTAAATTTGAGACCCTGTTCTGTTCTGTAATTCAGTTCCTGTGTAGCCAAGTTTACATTCCGTGTATTACTGATATCTTATGATGTTTCTTTTTCTGTGTGACTTATTTCAGTTAGAATCATCATACCTGAATCCACTCATTGTGCTGCTAAGGGCCTGATGACACAGATTTCATGGCTGAGTGATATTGCTTTGTAAGTAAATACCACAACTTCTTTATCCATTTTTCACTTTCTGCAATGTTGAACTTGTACTGTAAACGAGGTTCTTGTAAACAGAGCCGTTCCAAACTTTGGGGTGGCTGTGTCTTTTTGATTTTAAATTCCCTAAGCTATAGGACCATAAGTGGAAGTGCCCTAGGCTCTGTTGCTTTGTTTTTTAGATGTTTCAGGAAACACCATACACTTCTCCCGAGTGTTTGTTGGCAATTTACATCCCGCCCTTCAGCATAACAAGGCTCCCAGTTCTCCATGGCCTGTCCTGCCTTTCTGGATTTTACACTTTTTTCAGATGGCCCTTTTGACCGGGGGGAAGTGAGACTTCATTGTAGTGCAGATTTCCTTTGCAAGCTTGCTTGGTTGGCCAAAAAGGGCGTATGCGTTTTTTCCTGAATATATTCAGGAAAAAACGCATACGCCCTTTTTGGCCAAGTGCATCATTGTGGACGTTCTGCCTCTTTTCCTATGCTTTCAATGCAATTCCAGTCTACCTCCTGAAATCGGTTTCCTGCAATTCTGCCCCGCTTTCAAGTCCTCTTGGCAGCCTTACTTCAGTCTATTTTTGGACGATAGCTGTCATTTATAACTCTGCAGGTTTGTGAATTACAGTGCCCCTGAGCTCCTTTCTTCAACTCGCTTTCTTGTGACCTGGCCGCAACACCGCAGGATGGCTTCAGGCCCTAATCTGGTTCCGGCACGGCACGCTGAGCCTTTGGTTATTTCCTCTTCCTGGTGGGAAATGAGAGTTAAATTTGCCCGTCCAGACACCTCCAGCTAGCCTCTCATTGGTTCTCGCTATTCCTGTTCATCTTCCGCAGAAATTGCAAACTGGGACAAACAGGAGGTTAAAGGCGCTGACTTTCCAAGTGGGGAGAGTGTTAGTAAAGCGTCTGGAATGTTGCACCCGAGTACCAGGGGTGGAAAACTGAGACATGTTTGAACACGTCTCCCGTTCACATGGTTGATCATACTTGGGTTCCACATGCATGTTTTAGCTGAAGGAAGAATACCTAAAACCTGGGTAGTTGAAACCCGTGGAATGGGTACCATGCAATATGACTTCAAAGGGTCTTCATTTGCTCACCGAACCTCTCCAATCCTATCACTGCTGCGTTTATGCCCCTGTACACATGCTTGATTCTCTTTCGGAGACATAGCAATCCATAGGTTTTAAGATACTTACTAGTCAGGTACATTCTTAGGCATTTAATATGCGGTGTTGAGTCCATTTCGTTGAGCAAGGAGTAGCTCTTGTCTATTCCATATTTGGCTTAAGGAACTTTATCTGTGCTCATTTCAATCTCTGGTTTTATGCAGCACCCCAACTCACCTTTACCCTTAAGCAAGCATAAGTTGGTTTTCTAAATTTGAGACCCTGTTCTGTTCTGTAATTCAGTTCCTGTGTAGCCAAGTTTCCATTCCGTGTATTAGTGATATCTTATGATGTTTCTTTTTCTGTGTGACTTATTTCAGTTAGAATCATCGTACCTGAATCCACTCATTATGCTGCTACAGGCCTGATGACATAGATTTCATTGCTGAGTGATACTGAATTGTACGTAAGTACCACAAGTTCTTTATCCATTTTTCACTTTCTGCGATGTTGAACTTGTACTGTAAACGAGGTTCTTGTAAACAGAGCCGTTCGAAACTTTGGGGTGGCTGTGTCTTTTTGATTTTAAATTCCCTAAGCTATAGGACCATAAGTGGAAGTGCCCTAGGCTCTGTTGCTTTGTTTTTTAGATGTTTCAGGAAACACCATACACTTCTCCCGAGTGTTTGTTGGCAATTTACATCCCGCCCTTCAGCATAACAAGGCTCCCAGTTCTCCATGGCCTGTCCTGCCTTTCTGGATTTTACACTTTTTTCAGATGGCCCTTTTGACCGGGGGGAAGTGAGACTTCATTGTAGTGCAGATTTCCTTTGCAAGCTTGCTTGGTTGGCCAAAAAGGGCGTATGCGTTTTTTCCTGAATATATTCAGGAAAAAACGCATACGCCCTTTTTGGCCAAGTGCATCATTGTGGACGTTCTGCCTCTTTTCCTATGCTTTCAATGCAATTCCAGTCTACCTCCTGAAATCGGTTTCCTGCAATTCTGCCCCGCTTTCAAGTCCTCTTGGCAGCCTTACTTCAGTCTATTTTTGGACGATAGCTGTCATTTATAACTCTGCAGGTTTGTGAATTACAGTGCCCCTGAGCTCCTTTCTTCAACTCGCTTTCTTTTGAGCTGCCGCAACACCGCAGGATGTCTTCAGGCCCTAATCTGGTTCTGGCACGGCACGCTGAGCCTTTGGTTAATTCCTCTTCCTGGTGGGAAATGAGAGTTAAATTTGCCCATCCAGACACCTCCAGCTAGTCTCTCATTGGTTCTCGCTATTCCTGTTCATCTTCCGCAGAAATTGCAAACTGGGCCAAACAGGAGGTTAAAGGGACTGACTCTCCAAGTGGGGAGAGTGTTAGTAAAGCGTCTGGAATGTTGCACCCGAGTACCAGGGTACGAAAACTGAGACATATTTGAACACGTCTCCCGATCACATGGTTGATCATACTCTAGGTCCCACATGCATGTTTTAGCTGAAGGAAGAATACCTTAAACCTGGGTAGTTGAAACCCGTGGAATGGGTACCATGCAATATGACTTCAAAGGGTCTTCATTTGCTCACCGAACCTCTCCAATCCTATCACTGCTGCGTTTATGCCCCTGTACACATGCTTGATTCTCTTTCGGAGACATAGCAATCCATAGGTTTTAAGATACTTACTAGTCAGGTACATTCTTAGGCATTTAATATGCGGTGTTGAGTCCATTTCGTTGAGCAAGGAGTAGCTCTTGTCTATTCCATATTTGGCTTAAGGAACTTTATCTGTGCTCATTTCAATCTCTGGTTTTATGCAGCACCCCAACTCACCTTTACCCTTAAGCAAGCATAAGTTGGTTTTCTAAATTTGAGACCCTGTTCTGTTCTGTAATTCAGTTCCTGTGTAGCCAAGTTTACATTCCGTGTATTAGTGATATCTTATGATGTTTCTTTTTCTGTGTGACTTATTTCAGTTAGAATCATCGTACCTGAATCCACTCATTATGCTGCTACGGGCCTGATGACATAGATTTCATTGCTGAGTGATACTGCATTGTACGTAAGTACCACAAGTTCTTTATCCATTTTTCAATTTCTGCGATGTTGAACTTCTACTGTAAAGGAGGTTCTTGTAAACAGAGCCGTTCGAAACTTTGGGGTGGCTGTGTCTTTTTGATTTTAAATTCCCTAATCTATAGGACCATAAGTGGAAGTGCCCTAGGCTCTGTTGCTTTGTTTTTTAGATGTTTCAGGAAACACCATACACTTCTCCCGAGTGTTTGTTGGCAATTTACATCCCGCCCTTCAGCATAACAAGGCTCCCAGTTCTCCATGGCCTGTCCTGCCTTTCTGGATTTTACACTTTTTTCAGATGGCCCTTTTGACCGGGGAGAAGTGAGACTTCATTGTAGTGCAGATTTCCTTTGCAAGCTTGCTTGGTTGGCCAAAAAGGGCGTATGCGTTTTTTCCTGAATATATTCAGGAAAAAACGCATACGCCCTTTTTGGCCAAGTGCATCATTGTGGACGTTCTGCCTCTTTTCCTATGCTTGCAATGCAATTCCAGTCTACCTCCTGAAATCGGTTTCCTGCAATTCTGCCCCGCTTTCAAGTCCTCTTGGCAGCCTCACTTCAGTCTATTTTTGGACGATAGCTGTCATTTATAACTCTGCAGGTTTGTGAATTACAGTGCCCCTGAGCTCCTTTCTTCAACTCGCTTTCTTGTGACCTGGCCGCAACACCGCAGGATGTCTTCAGGCCCTAATCTGGTTCTGGCACGGCACGCTGAGCCTTTGGTTAATTCCTCTTCCTGGTGGGAAATGAGAGTTAAATTTGCCCATCCAGACACCTCCAGCTAGTCTCTCATTGGTTCTCGCTATTCCTGTTCATCTTCCACAGAAATTGCAAACTGGGCCAAACAGGAGGTTAAAGGGACTGACTCTCCAAGTGGGGAGAGTGTTAGTAAAGCGTCTGGAATGTTGCACCCGAGTACCAGGGTACGAAAACTGAGACATATTTGAACACGTCTCCCGATCACATGGTTGATCATACTCTAGGTTCCACATGCATGTTTTAGCTGAAGGAAGAATACCTTAAACCTGGGTAGTTGAAACCCGTGGAATGGGTACCATGCAATATGCCTTCAAAGGGTCTTCATTTGCTCACCGAACCTCTCCAATCCTATCACTGCTGCGTTTATGCCCCTGTACACATGCTTGATTCTCTTTCGGAGACATAGCAATCCATAGGTTTTAAGATACTTACTAGTCAGGTACATTCTTAGGCGTTTAATATGCGGTGTTGAGTCCATTTCGTTGAGCAAGGAGTAGCTCTTGTCTATTCCATATTTGGCTTAAGGAACTTTATCTGTGCTCATTTCAATCTCTGGTTTTATGCAGCACCCCAACTCACCTTTCCCCTTAAGCAAGCATAAGTTGGTTTTCTAAATTTGAGACCCTGTTCTGTTCTGTAATTCAGTTCCTGTGTAGCCAAGTTTCCATTCCGTGTATTACTGATATCTTATGATGTTTCTTTTTCTGTGTGACTTATTTCAGTTAGAATCATCATACCTGAATCCACTCATTGTGCTGCTAAGGGCCTGATGACACAGATTTCATTGCTGAGTGATATTGCTTTGTAAGTAAATACCACAACTTTTTTATCCATTTTTCACTTTCTGCGATGTTGAACTTGTACTGTAAACGAGGTTCTTGTAAACAGAGCCGTTCCAAACTTTGGGGTGGCTGTGTCTTTTTGATTTTAAATTCCCTAAGCTATAGGACCATAAGTGGAAGTGCCCTAGGCTCTGTTGCTTTGTTTTTTAGATGTTTCAGGAAACACCATACACTTCTCCGAGTGTTTGTTGGCAATTTACATCCCGCCCTTCAGCATAACAAGGCTCCCAGTTCTCCATGGCCTGTCCTGCCTTTCTGGATTTTACACTTTTTTCAGATGGCCCTTTTGACCAGTGGGAAGTGAGACTTCATTGTAGTGCAGATTTCCTTTGCAAGCTTGCTTGGTTGGCCAAAAAGGGCGTATGCGTTTTTTCCTGAATATATTCAGGAAAAAACGCATACGCCCTTTTTGGCCAAGTGCATCATTGTGGACATTCTGCCTCTTTTCCTATGCTTTCAATGCAATTCCAGTCTACCTCCTGAAATCGGTTTCCTGCAATTCTGCCCCGCTTTCAAGTCCTCTTGGCAGCCTTACTTCAGTCTATTTTTGGACGATAGCTGTCATTTATAACTCTGCAGGTTTGTGAATTACAGTGCCCCTGAGCTCCTTTCTTCAACTCGCTTTCTTTTGAGCTGGCCGCAACACCGCAGGATGGCTTCAGGCCCTAATCTGGTTCCGGCACGGCACGCTGAGCCTTTGGTTATTTCCTCTTCCTGGTGGGAAATGAGAGTTAAATTTGCCCGTCCAGACACCTCCAGCTAGTCTCTCATTGGTTCTCGCTATTCCTGTTCATCTTCCGCAGAAATTGCAAACTGGGCCAAACAGGAGGTTAAAGGGACTGACTCTCCAAGTGGGAAGAGTGTTAGTAAAGCATCTGGAATGTTGCACCCGAGTACCAGGGTACGAAAACTGAGACATATTTGAACACGTCTCCCGATCACATGGTTGATCATACTCTGGGTTCCACATGCATGTTTTAGCTGAAGGAAGAATACCTAAAACCTGGGTAGTTGAAACCCGTGGAATGGGTACCATGCAATATGACTTCAATGGGTCTTCATTTCCTCACCGAATCTCTCCAATCCTATCACTGCTGCGTTTATGCCCCTGTACACATGCTTGATTCTCTTTCGGAGACATAGCAATCCATAGGTTTTAAGATACTTACTAGTCAGGTACATTCTTAGGCGTTTAATATGCGGTGTTGAGTCCATTTCGTTGAGCAAGGAGTAGCTCTTGTCTATTCCATATTTGGCTTAAGGAACTTTATCTGTGCTCATTTCAATCTCTGGTTTTATGCTGCACGCCAACTCACCTTTCCCCTTAAGCAAGCATAAGTTGGTTTTCTAAATTTGAGACCCTGTTCTGTTTTGGAATGCAGTTACTGTGTAGCCAAGTTTACATTCCGTGTATTAGTGATATCTTATGATGTTTCTTTTTCTGTGTGACTTATTTCAGTTAGAATCATCGTACCTGAATCCACTCATTATGCTGCTAAGGGCCTGATGACATAGATTTCATTGCTGAGTGATACTGCATTGTACGTAAGTACCTCAAGTTCTTTATCCATTTTTCACTTTCTGTGATATTGAACTTGTACGGTAAACGAGGTTCTTGTAAACGGAGGCGTCCCAAACTTTGGGGTGGCTGTGTCTTTTTGATTTTAATTTCCCTAAGCTATAGAACCATAAGTGGAAGTGCCCTAGGCTCTGTTGCTTTGTTTTTTAGATGTTTCAGGAAACACCATACACTTCTCCCAAGTGTCTGTTGGCAATTTACATCCCGCCCATCAGCATAAGAAGGCTCCCAATTCTCAATGGCCTGTCCTGCCTTTCTGGATTTTACACTTTTTTCAGATGGCCCTTTTGACCGGGGGGAAGTGAGACTTCATTGTAGTGCAGATTTCCTTTGCAAGCTTGCTTGGTTGGCCAAAAAGGGCGTATGCGTTTTTTCCTGAATATATTCAGGAAAAAACGCATACGCCCTTTTTGGCCAAGTGCATCATTGTGGACGTTCTGCCTCTTTTCCTATGCTTTCAATGCAATTTCAGTCTACCTCCTGAAATCGGTTTCCTGCAATTCTGCCCCGCTTTCAAGTCCTCTTGGCAGCCTTACTTCAGTATATTTTTGGACGATAGCTGTCATTTATAACTCTGCAGGTTTGTGAATTACAGTGCCCCTGAGCTCCTTTCTACAACTCGCTTTCTTGTGAGCTGGCCGCAACACCGCAGGATGGCTTCAGGCCCTAATCTGGTTCCGGCACGGCACGCTGAGCCTTTGGTTAATTCCTCTTCCTGGTGGGAAATGAGAGTTAAATTTGCCCGTCCAGACACCTCCAGCTAGTCTCTCATTGGTTCTCGCTATTCCTGTTCATCTTCCGCAGAAATTGCAAAGTGGGCCAAACAGGAGGTTAAAGGCGCTGACTTTCCAAGTGGGAGAGTGTTAGTAAAGCGTCTGGAATGTTGCAACCGAGTACCAGGGGAGGAAAACTGACACATATTTGAACACGTCTCCCGTTCACATGGTTGATCATACTTGGGTTCCACATGCATGTTTTAGCTGAAGGAAGAATACCTTAAACCTGGGTAGTTGAAACCCGTGGAATGGGTACCATGCAATATGCCTTCAAAGGGTCTTCATTTGCTCACCGAACCTCTCCAATCCTATCACTGCTGCGTTTATGCCCCTGTACACATGCTTGATTCTCTTTCGGAGACATAGCAATCCATAGGTTTTAAGATACTTACTAGTCAGGTACATTCTTAGGCGTTTAATATGCGGTGTTGAGTCCATTTCGTTGAGCAAGGAGTAGCTCTTGTCTATTCCATATTTGGCTTAAGGAACTTTATCTGTGCTCATTTCAATCTCTGGTTTTATGCAGCACCCCAACTCACCTTTCCCCTTAAGCAAGCATAAGTTGGTTTTCTAAATTTGAGACCCTGTTCTGTTTTGGAATGCAGTTCCTGTGTAGCCAAGTTTACATTCCGTGTATTACTGATATCTTATGATGTTTCTTTTTCTGTGTGACTTATTTCAGTTAGAATCATCATACCTGAATCCACTCATTGTGCTGCTAAGGTCCTGATGACACAGATTTCATTGCTGAGTGATATTGCTTTGTAAGTAAATACCACAACTTTTTTATCCATTTTTCACTTTCTGCAATGTTGAACTTGTACTGTAAACGAGGTTCTTGTAAACAGAGCCGTTCGAAACTTTGGGGTGGCTGTGTCTTTTTGATTTTAAATTCCCTAAGCTATAGGACCATAAGTGGAAGTGCCCTAGGCTCTGTTGCTTTGTTTTTTAGATGTTTCAGGAAACACCATACACTTCTCCCGAGTGGTTGTTGGCAATTTACATCCCGCCCTTCAGCATAACAAGGCTCCCAGTTCTCCATGGCCTGTCCTGCCTTTCTGGATTTTACACTTTTTTCAGATGGCCCTTTTGACCGGGGGGAAGTGAGACTTCATTGTAGTGCAGATTTCCTTTGCAAGCTTGCTTGGTTGGCCAAAAAGGGCGTATGCGTTTTTTCCTGAATATATTCAGGAA